>NW_023639065.1:0-12410 GCF_015228065.2 Penaeus monodon
TATCATTTTTATATAATATTTATCAATAATAACTAATAACCATACTAAAATAATTATTATAAATAATAATAAGTATATAATATTTTATAATAATTATTTATAGCATTATCTTATTAGTAATCGATATATACTGTAATTATTACTTTATAATAATATTTTGAAATACTACATAAATAATAAAATTAATAATAAAATATATATAATAAATTATTTTATTACATACATTATTATTATTTTATATACATATTAATATAATTTTTATAATAAATCTAATAATTTTAATATATATAATTATATAATATAATAATATAATAATATAATAATAATAATAATAATAATATAATAATATATAAATTAATATAATTTTAATCATATTAAATTACCAAAATTCTTATCAATTTTAATACTTATATTTGATTAATACAAATGTGGAATAAATATTATTTCTCTATAATTCCGAATTTACCAATAATTGATAATACTCATTGTGAGTATTCTCAAAAGTATATTCCTAAATTGCGCATTTTCATTATGAGAAGTTTTTCTATACTTTTATATTATATATACATAATTTCTATTATCACTTCTTTCATATTATCATACTTATTATTATATATATCATTTCATATTATTCATCATTTATCAATTATTCATTATTATCTTTATATACAATTTATCATATTATGCAATTATTATTATAGTATATATTTATGCAATAATACTATATAAACAATAATTATATTATAATATAATATATAATTATATTTTATATAATTATTATACATTATCTTAATTATATCATTAATTAGTAAATTATACATTTAATAATAATATATTTTCAATTATACTCCATACAATAATATAATGATAATATACATAATAATATAATACATATTATAAAATAGATTATTATTATTATACTATACTATAATATATTGTATATTACATAATATAATAATTTTGAATAATACTAATAATTAATATAATAATAATAATAATATATATATATAATAATTTAAAATAATAATAATATAATAATATAATATAATAATATTAATAATAATATATAATATAATTTTAATAATATTAATGTTACCAAATTCTTTTATTTCATTTTATCATATTTTATATTAACAATTCAATAACTTATTTCATTATCTCAATAATTGCGTAATCACAAAAATTCGTAAAAATTCCATTTTTGTATACTTCAAATGTCTATATTTCGTAATATTTGGCACTATTTTCACTTTGGAAGTTTTTCTATATCTTTTTATATTAATATGGACAATTCTCTATTATATCATCGATTATCATATTATCATCATTTATCGTTATGCATCATTATCATCATTATTATTTCATCATCATTATCACATTATTGCAATTATTATCATCATTATCAATTTTACATTATTATCCAATTATTGATTATATATATATTTTGCAATATATAATACATATAATGAATAATATAATAACAATAATAATAAATATAACATTTTAATAATATTTATAGATTATTAATTATATCGTTTAAAAATTAATTATTAATTTATAATAATTAGTTTTCAAATACTACATACAAATAATAATAACATAATAATACAATAATAATATAATAACAATTTATATATAATTATATTATTATACTTATATTATTATTATTATTTATTATTAATATAATAGATTTTTTTGGAAATAATATAATTAATTAAATATAAAAATAATAATAATAATAATAATAATAATATAATAATAATAATAATAATAATAATAATAATAATAATAATAATAATAATAATAATTTTAATAATTTTAATAATATTCCAAATGTTCCAAAATTCTCTTTATTCTCACTTTTATCATCATTATTGTATATCAATACAATTCTGGTAATTATTA
Organism: Penaeus monodon; assembly: GCF_015228065.2. Lineage (NCBI taxonomy): Eukaryota > Metazoa > Arthropoda > Malacostraca > Decapoda > Penaeidae > Penaeus > Penaeus monodon. Next base: position 1,906 of record NW_023639065.1, read on the forward strand.
TCATTATTACCCTAATAATTGCCGAAATCACCAAAGAAATCGAAAAAACGTCATTTTGGAGTATACTCTCAAAAGGCTATATTTCGCTAGATTTTGCCGCTTTTTCGCTTTTGGAATGTTTTTCTTTAGCCTTTTTTATATATTATGGACACATTCCTTTTATTTCATCATCGTTATCATGATTTCATCATTATTATCGTTATCATCATCATTATCATCATTATCATCATTATCATCATTATCATCATTATTCAATTATTATCATCATTATTGCAATTTTATCATTATTATTGCAATTATGGAGTTATAGTATATATTTTTGCAATAATACTAATACCACAACAATAATAATAGTAATAACAATAATAATAACAATAATAACGATTTATAATAATTATTTATAGCATTAATCTTAATTAGTATATATTACTGTAATTATTACTGTTTAATAATTTTTTTGCAATTATACTACCAGTACAAATAATATATGATAATATACAATAATAATACTAATAACAATATTATAACCCCTAGCATTATTATTATATAACTTATACTTATTATTATTATTGTTATTATACAGATAATAATAGATTTTTTGGCAATAATACTATATTAAGATAATAGTATCATAATAATAATATAATAATAATAATATAATAATAATACTAATCAATAATAATAATAATGATAATAATATAATTTTATAATATTCAAATGTTACCAAAATTCTCTTTATTCTCCTTTTATCATCATTCTTGTTATGATTAATACATTCTGGTAATATTATCATTATTACCCTAAGAATTGGCCGAAATCACCAAAGAAATCGAAAAAACGTCTTTGTTGGATATACTCCTCAAAAGGCTATATTTCGCTAGATTTTTGCCGCTTTTTCGCCTTTTGGTATGTTTTTCTTATACCTTTTTTATATTATATAGGACACAATTCCTCTTATTATCACTCGTTATCATGATTACATCATTATTATCGTTATCATCATCTTATCATCATTACATCATTAGCATCATCCTTATCATCATTATTGCATTATTATCATCATTATTGCAATTGTTATCATTATAATGGCATTATTGGAGTTTAGTATATATTTTTGCAATAATACTAATAACCACAACAATACTAATAGTAGTGACAATAATAACAAATAACGATTTTATAATAATTATTTATAGCATTTCTTATTAGTATCGTTATTACTGTAATTATTATGTTATAATAATTATTTTTGCATTATACACCATTACAAATAATAATAAATGATCAATTAATAACAATAATAATACTATACCAATATTATAACCACTAGCATTATTATTATTATACTGTCTTATGTATTATTATTGTTATTATTACAGATATAGATTTTTTGGCATATTTACTAATAATTCAGAAATATAATATAATAATAATAATAATAATAATAATAAAAATAAAATAGATAATAATGACTAATAATTATAGTAATGATCATAAAAAAAAATAATTTTATATATTCAACATGTTACCAAATTCTAATTTATTCTCACTTTTTATCATCATTATTGTTATGATTCAATACAATTCTGGGTAATTATTTATCAGTATTCCCTACTATTGCCGAAATCACCAAGAAAATCGAAAAACGGTCCATTTTGGAGTATATCTCAAAAGTGCTATTTCGCTAGAATTTTGCCGCTTTTTCGACTTTTGGGAAATTTTTCTTATACCTTTTTTATTATTATATATGGACACAATTCCTCTATTATCATCATCGTTATCATGATTATCAGCATTATTATCGTTTAATCATCATCATTATCATCATTCTCATCTTACATCATCATTATCATCATTATGTGCAATTATTATCATCATTATTGCAATTTGTTATCATTAGTATTGCAAGTATTGGAGTTAAGTATATATTTTTGCAATAATACTAATAACCACAACAAAATAATAGTAATAACAATAATAATAACAATAATAACCGATTTTATAATAATTATTTATAGCATTTCTTCATTAGTATCGTTATTGACTGTATTATTACGTTATAGTTATTTTGCATTAACTACCAGTACAATAATAATAATGATAATAATAACATAAAATACTAATAACAATATTATACCACTAGCATTATTATTATTATACTTACTTATATTATTATTGTTATTATTTACAGATTATACGATTTTTTGGCATAATCTAATAATTAATATATAGTAATAATAATAATAAAATAATAATAATAATAATAATAATATTATTATTATTATTATTATTATTATTATTTTATTATTATTTTATTATTATTATTATTATTAACTATTATCTTCATTATTAGTATTATTGCCAAACAATCTATTATATCTGTAATAATAAACAATAATATAATAGTATAGTCTAATAATACTAATGCTAGTGGTTATAATATTGTTATTAGTATTATTATTTTTATTATTATCATTATATTATTGTAACTGGGTAGTATAATTGCAACAATAATTATTATAACAGTAATAATTACATATAACGATACTAATGAAGATACTGCGATAAAATAATTGTTATAAAATCGTTATTATTGTTATTTATTATTGTTATTACTATTATTATTGTTGTGGTTATTAGTATTATTTGCAAAATATATACTTAACTCAATAATTGCATAATAATGATAACAATGCAATATGATGATATATTGCAATCATGATGATATGATGATGATATGAGATATGAGATAATGATGATTATAACGATAATAATGATGATAATCATGATAACGATGATGATAATAAGAGAATGTGTCATATATAACTATAAAAAAGGTATAATAAAAAAACATTCCCAAATTCGAAAAAGCGGCAAAATCTATCGAATATAGCCTTTAGAGTATACTCCAAATGACGTTTTTTTCGATTCTTTGGTGATTTCGGCGAATTATTAGGTAATAATTGTTAATAATTACCAGAATTGTATTAATCATAACCACTAATGATGATAAAAGTGGAATAAATAGAATTTTGGTAACATTGAATATTTATTAAATTATTATTAGTATCATTATTATTATTATTATTTATTATTATTATTATTATTTATTATTATTATTATTATTATTCTATTACTTAATTATTAGTATTATTGCCAAAAATCTTATTATATCTGTAAATAATAACAATAATAATAATGAAGTATAGTATAATAAATAAAGAATGCTAGTGGTAATAATAATTGTTATTACTATTATTATTGTTATTATTATCACTTATTTTATTTTGTCTGGTAGTTATTGCAAAAATAATTATTAGAACATTATATTAAAGTATAACGATACTAATTAAGATAATGCTATAAAATTAGTATAATCGTTTATTTTATTGTTATTATTATGTCACTACTATTATTAATTGTTGTGGTTATTAGTATTATATGCAAAATTATACTTATACTCCAATAATTGCAATAATAATGATACCAATGCATAATGATGATAATACTTTGCAATATGATGATAATGATGATGAAATATGAAATGTGATAATGTGATGATACCGATAATAATGATGATAATCATGAATAACGATGAATGATAATAAGAGGAATTGTGTCCATATTAATATAAAACAGGTATAAGAAAACATTCCAAAAGTCGAAAAGCGGCAAAATCTAGCAAATATAGCCTTTTGAGAGTATACTCCAAATGACGTTTTTTCGATTTCTTTGGTGATTTCGGCAATTATTAGGGTATACTGATAATATTCCAGAATTGTATTAATCATAACAATAATGATGATAAAAGTGGAAATAAAGAGATTTTTGGTAACAATTTGAATAATTATAAAAATTATATTAATTATCATTATTATTATTATTATAGTTTATGATTTAATTAACTTTATTATTAGTATTATTATTATTATTACTATTATCTAATTATTAGTATTATTGCCAAAAAATCTATTATATCTGTAATAATAACAATAATAATAATAAGTATAAGTATAATACTAATAATGCCTAGTGAGTTATAATATTGGTATTAGTATTTTATTGTTATTATTATCATTATTATTATTTTACTGGTAGTATATTGCAAAATAATTATAACCGTATATCACAGTCAATAACGATACTAATTTAATATATGCTATAATATTATTATAAAATCGTTTTATTATTGTTATTATTATTGTATTACTATAGTATTGTTGTGGTTATTAGTATTATTGCAAAATTATATACTATAACTCCAATAATTGCAATAGTAATGATAACATTGCAATAATGATGATAATCAAATGCAATAATGATGATAATGATGATGATATGCTGATAATGATGATGATAGCGATAATATGCTGATAATCATGATAACGCTGATGAAGTAAGAGGATTGTGTCCATATATAATATAAAAGGTATAAGAAAAACATTCCCAAAGTCGAAAGCGGCAAATCTGGAGGCGAAATATAGCCTTTTGGAGAGTATACTCCAATGACGGTTTTTCGATTTCTTTGGGATTTCGGCAATTATTAGGGTAATATGATAATAAATTACCAGAATTGGTATTACTCATAACAAGTATGATGATAACAGGTATGAATAAAGAAATGTTTGGTAACATTTGAATATTATTAAAATATTCTTATTATCATTATTATATTCATTATCATTATTATAATCATTATCATTATTTTATTATTATTAGTATTATTTTACTATATCTTATTATTAGTATTTTGCCAAAAATCTATTATATCTGTCATATAACAATAATATTTAATAAGTATAAGTCTAATAATAATACTGCTAGTGTTTAGAATATTGTTTTAATATTATTTATTGTTATTATTATCATTATTTATATTTGTACTGGTAGTATAATTGCACACCAAATAATTATTTATAACAGTAATAAGTAAAGCACTAACGATACTAATTAAGATAATGCTATAAATAAATTAGTATAAAATCGTTTATTTGTTATTATTATTGTTAGTACTATTATATTGTTGTGGTTATTATTATTATTGCAAAATATATACGATAACTCCAAATAATTGCAATAATACTGATAACAATTGCAATAATGATGAGAATATGCAATAATGAGATAATGATGATGATAATGATGATAATGATGATGATACGATAATATGAATGATCATCATGTAACGATGATGATATAAAGGAATTGTGTCCATAATACTATAAAAAAGGTATAAGAAAAACATCCCAAAAGTCGAAAAGCGGCAAAATCTGCGAAATATGCCTTTTGAGAGTAATACTCCAAATGACGTTTTTTTAATTTCTTTGGTGATTTCGGCAATTATTAGGGTAATAATGATAATAATTACCGAATTGTATTAAATCATAACATAATGATGATCAAAGTGAGAATAAAGAGAATTTTGGTAACATTTTGAATCTTATTAAGATTATTATTATATCATTATTATTATTATTTTATTATTATTATTCTTATTATTATTATTATTATTATTATTTTATTATTATTATTATTATTATTATACTATTATCTTAATTATTATTTATTATTTATTGCCAAAAATCTATAATCTGTAATAATAGCCATATATAATAAGTCTAAGTATAATATAATAATGCTAGTGGTTACAATTTGTTATTAGTATTAGTATTGTTATTATTATCAATTAGTATTATTTGTACTGGTGTATATTCAAAATAATTATTATAACAGTATAATTTACAGTAATAACGATACTAATTAAGATAAATGCTATAAATAATTATTATAAAATCGTTATTATTGTTTATTCTTATTGTTATTACTATTTTATTGTTTGTTGTTATATGTTTATTGCAAAAATATATACTAAACTCCATATTGCCATAATCATGATAACAATTGCCATAATGATGATAATAATTGCAATAATGAGATAATGATGATGATAATGATGATAATATGATATGATGATGATAACGATATACTGAGATAATCAATGATAACGATGATTATCATGAAAGAGGAATTGTTCCATATATATATAAAAACGGTATAAGAAACATTCCCAAAAGTCGAAAAAGCGGCAAAATCTAGCGAAATATAGCCTTTTGAAGTATACCTCCAAATGGCATTTTTTCGATTTCTTTGGTGATTTCGGCAATTATTAGGGTAAATGATAATATTACCAGAATTGTATTATCATAACAATAATGATGATTAAAAGTGAGAATAAAGGAATTTTGTAACATTTGATATATTAAATTATTTTATTATCATTATTATTATTATTATTATTATTATTATTATTATTATTCATTTTATTATTATTATTACTATTAATCTTAATTATAGGATTATTGCCAAAAATCTATTATATCTTTAATAATAGCAATAATAATAAAGTATAAGTATAATATAATAATGTAGTGGTTCTAATATTGTTTTATTATTATTATTATTGTTTATATTTATCATTATTATTATTTGTACTGGTATATAATTGCAAAAATAAATTAGATAACCGTATTACTTACAGTAATCACGATACTAATTAAATAATGCTATAAATAATTTAGTATAAACTCGTTATTATTGTTATTGTGATTACATTATTATTGTTGTGGTTATTAGTATATTGCAAAAAATAGATACTATAACTCCAATAATTTGCAATAATGATGATAACATTGCAATAATGATGATAAAATTGCAATAATATGATAATGATGATGAATAAATGATGATAAATGGATGATAATGATGATGATAACGATAATAATGATGATAATCATGATAACGATGATGATAATAAGAAGGAATTGTTTCCATAAATATAATATAAGAAAGGTTAGAAAACATTCCGAAAAGTCGAACAAGCTGCAAATCTAGCGAAATATAGCCTTTTGAGAGTATAACTCCAAAATGACGTTTTTTCGATTTCGTTGGTGTTTCGGCAATTATTAGGTAATAATGATAAAATTTACAAAGTGTATTAATCATACATAATATGATAAAAGTGAAAAAAGAGATTTTGGTAACTTTGATCTTATAAAATTAGTATTCTTATCATATTAATTATTAATATTATTATTATTATTTATTATTATTATTATTATTATTATATTATTAATTATTATTATTATTACTATTATCTTAATATATTAGTATTATTGCCAAAAATCTATTATATCTGTATAATAACTAATAATAAGAAGTCTAGTATAATATAATAAATGCAGTGGTTATAATATTGTTATTAGTATTATTATTGTTATTACTATTATTATTGTTGTGGTTATTAGTATTATTGCAAAAATATATACTATAACTCAATAATTGCAATAATATGATAACAATTGCAATAATGATGATAATAATTGCAATAATGATGATAATGATGATGATAATGATGATAATGATGATAATGATGATGATAACGATAATAATGATGATAATCATGATAACGATGATGATAATAAGAAGAAATTGTGCCATATATAATATAAAAAGGTATAAGAAAAACTTCCAAAAGTCGAAAAAGCGGCAAAACTAGCGAAATATAGCCTTTTGAGAGTATACTCCAAAATGACGTTTTTTCAGATTTCTTTGGTGATTTCGGCAATTATTAGGGTTAATATGATAAATAATTACCAGAATTGTATTAATCATAACAATAATGATGATAAAAGTGAGAATAAAGAGAATTTTGGTAACATTTGAATATTATTATAAATTATTATTATTACTTATATTATTATTATTATTATTATTATTATTATTATTATTATTATTATTATTATTATTATTATTATTATTATTATTATTATTATTATTAATATTATCGTAATTATTAGTATTATTGCCAAAAAATCTATTATATCTGTATATAATAAATAATAATAATAAGTTATAGTATTAAGTATATAATATTGCTATGTTATAATATTGTTATTAGTATTATATTGTTATTATTATCATTATTATTATTTGTACTGGTATATAATTGCAAAATAATTATTATAACATATAATTACAGTAATAACGATACTAATTAAGATAATGTATAAATAATTATATAAAATCGTTATTATTGTTATTATTATTGTTATTACTATTATTATTGTTGTGGTTATTAGTATTATTGCAAAAATATATACTATAACTCAAATAATTGCAATAATAATGATAACAATTGCAATAATGATGATAATAATTGCAATAATGATGATAATGATGATGATAATGATGATAATGTGGATAATGATGATGATAACGATAATAAGGATGAGAATCATGATAACGATGATGATAATAAGAGAATTGTGTCCATATATAATATAAAAAAGATATAAGAAAAACATTCCCAAAAGTCGAAAAACGGCAAAATCTAGCGAACTATAGCCTTTTGAGAGTATACTCCAAAATGACGTTTTTTCGATTTCTTTGGTGATTTCGGCAATTATTAGGGTAATAATGATATAATTACCAGAATTGTAATTAATCATAACATAATGATGATAAAAGTGAGAATAAAGAGATTTTGATAACATTTGAAATATTATTATAATTAGTATTGTTATTATTATTATTATTATTATATTATTATTATTTTATTATTATTATTATTATTATTATATTTTCTTAATTATTAGTTAATTATAATCCAATAATCATTATAATTAATAATAAAATAATATATAAGTATAATAATAATAATGCAGTGTTATAATATTGTTATTTATTACTATTGTTTATTTATTATTATTTTTGTATGTGTATAATTGCAAAAAAATTATTATAACATAATAATTATAAATAACGATACTAATTAGATAATGTATATAAATTATTATAAAATCTGTTTATTATTGTATTATTATTGTTTTATATTATATTTTTGGATATATATATTATTGCAAAAATAATACTATAACTCCAAAAATTGCAATAATAATGATAACAATTGCAATAATGATGATAATAATTGCAATAATGATGATAATGAATGATTTAAAATGAAATAGTGTAATATAATGATGATATAAAATATGATAATATAAATGATAATAATAAAGGAAATTGTGTCCATATAATAAAAAAAGGTATATAGAATTAATCCCAAAAGTCGAAAAGCGAAAATCTTAGCGAAATATACCTTTTATTAGAGTATACCAAAATAAACGTTTTTCGATTCTTTGGTGATTTGGAATTATTAAGGTAATAATGATAATAATTTATCAAATTTTATTATCTATAATAATGATGATAATATGATATTAATATTAATTATTATATTTTAATATTATATTATTATTAATAATTTTATTATTATTATTATTATTATTAATTTATATTATATTATTATTATTATTATTATTTATATTATTATATTATCTTATTTATAATTTCCAAAATCTATTATATTTAATAATACATATAATAATAAGTATAATAAAATAAAATCTATTGTTATTAATATTTTATTAGTATTATTATTGTTATTATTATTATTATTATTATTTGTACTGTATAATATTGCAAAAATAATTATTAAACATAATAATATCAGTAATAGATACTAATTAATAATGATATAAATAATATTATAAAATCGATATTATTTTATTATATATTGTTATTATATATTATTTTGTGTTATTAGTATTATTGCAAAAATATACATAACTCCAATATTGCATAATATGATAAATAATATGATGATAATATTGCAATAATGAATATAATGATGATGATAATGATGATAATGATGATATGATGATATAACGATATAAAGATGAAATCATGATAAGATGATGATAATAAGAGGAATTGGTCCTTAAAAAATATAAGAAAACTTCCCAAAGTCGAAAAGCGGCAAATCAGCGAATTAGCCTTTTGAGAGTATACTCCAAATGACGTTTTCGATTTCTTTGTGTTTCGCAATTATAGGGTAATAATGATAATAATTCAGAATGTATTATCATAACATAATGATATAAAGTGAGATAAGAGAATTTTGATACATTTGAATATTAATAAAATTATTATTATTATTAATTATATTATTATTATTATTATTATTATTTTATTATTATTACTATTATCTTATTTAGTATAATTGCCAAAAATTATTAATCTGTATATCAATATAATATAGTATAAGTTAATAATAATAATGCTAGTGGTTATATTTGTTATTATTTATTGTATTATATCATTATATTATTTGTACTGGGATATATTGCAAAATAATTTATAACAGTATAAATTCAGTAATACGATCAATTAAGATAATGATATAAATATTATTATAAAATCGTTATTATTTATTATTATTGTTATTACTATTATTATTGTTGGGTTTAGTATTTTGCAAAATATATACTATAGCTCCATAATTGATATATATAACAATGCATATGATGATAATATTGCATAATATATATATGATGATAATGTGATATGATGATAATGATGATGAAACGATATAATGATGATAATCT
>NW_023639067.1:0-7500 GCF_015228065.2 Penaeus monodon
CTTTTTTTTTAATATTCCCTTTTTTAAACAAGGGAGGGGGGGGGGGGGGGGTCCGGGCTCCAAAATGACTCCAAATTGCAATACAAATTATCACTGATTCTACAAGCTCTCTTTTCTTTCCCATCTATGTGTCTTGTTGCCATGTTGGGGTTTTGAAGCTCTCAAGCCAACAATTAGATGGATTCAAAAACTTCTATCCCTTTTTTTTTACTTTGCCCCCCTTCCTTTCTTTTTTTCTTCTTTTCGTTTCCTTTCCTTTTCTTCCTTTCTTTTCCTTCCCTTTTCCCTTCTTCCCCCCTCCATTTTCTTTTTTCCTCCGTTTATTCTTATTCCCCCCCTATTCAAAAATTTTTCTACTTTTCTCTTTTTCCCCCTTTCTTCTCTTCTCCCCTGGGTTTTCTCTTTTTCTCTCTCTTTTTTCCCCTTTTTCCCTTTCCCTCTTCCTTCCCCCCCCTTTCATTTTTCTTTTTTTCCTTTCTCTTCTTCCCTCTTTTTTCCCCCGTTCTTTTTTTTTCCACTTTCTTCCCCTCTTCCCCGCCCTCTTCTCAATTTCCTTTTCCCATTTTTTCCCCCTTTTTCTCTATTCCCTTCTCATTTTTTTTTTTCTCTCCCCCCTTTTCCCTCTTTGTTCCTCCTAACCCCCCCTCTCCCTTCTCCCCTCTTCTAAATTTTTCTCTTTCCCTCTCTTCCCCCTCTTCTTCCGCCCCCCCCCCCTCCGCCCCCTGTTCCCAAAATAGGTTCATCCTTCGTAATGAAAAAAAATCAAAAATCAGAGAGAAACCCCGGACCCCCTCTGAGCGGGGTGGATTGGTGTCGACTGGGAAAAATGGGGTCGATTGTGTTCGAGGGGGTCGTTTGGGTTCAAGTGGGGTCGTTGGTTCAAGTGGGTCTTTGGGTTCAAGGGGGTCGAATTGGTTCAAGGGGGGTCATTGTTTCGGGGGACGTTTGAGTTCAAGTGGGGTCGCTTGGGTTTAAGTGGGGTCGATTAGGCCGACTGGGTTTTCCCGTGGGTCTTGTGCTCGAGGGTTCGTTGATTTCAAGTGGGGTCCTTCTGGGCTGGCAAATGGGGCCGAAGATATGTCGCCTGGGTTTTTTTCCTTCAAAGCCGGTCAAATTAGGTGAAATGAGGTCCCGGGCTTTCTTCTGAAGAGGCTATTTTCCCACCCAAAATTTTCTTCTAAAGGGTAAAAATTGGTCAGGGGGGTCGCCGGGGCGCCTTCAGAGCTGGTCTGATGTGTCCTGGGGGGCCTTTCTAGAGGTCGAAAAAGGTCTTTATACCCTTTCAAATAACATCTAGTGGGGTCACTGGACGTCTCGAAACGGGGTCTTGACCCTTGGGTGGATCTTTTTCAAGGTCAAAGGTCAGAAAATTTTCGTTTAGTTCCCCATTGGGGCCCCCGGGTGTTTTGCGAGGCAGCCACACCCCGCCCCGCCCGGTTTTTTCGCGTAAGGGGAAAAAAAGGTTTTGGTAAAACAAAGAAAAAAATGAAAGGGAAAAACTTTAATCTTTGGGATTCTTCGCTGTGTCTTCATCTTTTTTAAAATGATTCCTAAATCTTTGGACTTAGTGATTGTGATAACTAGTGGGAAAACGTTTAAAGATAAATACAAATTAAAACAAACATTTTTTTTCCACACACCCACGACACACACACACCCACACCACCACCTTACACACACCACCCCACCACCAAAACCCCACCACACACTACAACCATAATATATATATTATATATATATATTATTATATAATATATAACTATATATATATATATATAATATTATATTTATAAAATTATATATTATATATATAATTAAAATTTTTTTTTTTTTTTTTTTTTTTTTTTTTTTTTTTTTTTTTTTTTTTTTTTTTTTTTTTTTCTTTTTTCTTTTTTTTTTTTTTTTTTTTTTTTTTTTTTTTTTTTTTTTTTTAAATTTTTTTTATTCTTTTCGGTTTTTTTAGTGGGGGTCGTCGAATTCGGTTTACTTTACCGTTACACTATAACTCTTGGCTAGCAAAATTTTTTTTTTCATTCTTTTTTTATTTTTAAATTATTATTTGATTTTATGTTTGTATCACATTTTTTAATTTCCCCTATTCTGGGAAAATTTTAATTTTTTCGCTATGTACAACAATATATCAATTGTTTTGTTTATTGAAAAAAGACCTTCAGAAGTTCAGAGAGGCGTCTATCAAAGAAAAACCCTTTGTTCTTCCCAAGAAATTTGTCCACACGACTTCCAACATAAAAGATCCCTTGACATCTAAAACAAATTAAAAGCTATTTTTTTTTTCTCTCTCTCTGTTTTTTTTTTTTTCTAAAATAAGGGGACTGATATTTTTATATCGGTGATTATTTGCCTTGTCAAGGTTTTATAAAACATGCCCTTTTTTATTTTGCGTTTTACTGTTGTGCAATTTTGTCGTTTTTTGTGTTTCTCTATATCCTTTTTTGTTTTCCCAACTGACATTTTTACTTTTTTTTTTTTTTTTTGCACAATTATTTTTTTTTTTATATCTATTATTTTTAACTTTACAAAATCTAACTCATTACAAATCATTTTTTAAATATTCCCCTTTTTCATCTATCTGCTGTCTTTTTTACCTATTCTCTTTATATCTCGATCTCTTTGTTCATAATACATCCCACACACCCAAAATTTTATAATATATATATATATTATATATAATTAAAATATATATTAATATATATATTATATATAATATTATTAATTTAAATATTATAATTAATATTATATATATATATATATATATTATTTAACTACTATATGTTATGAAAATTAATAAAAATATTTTTTTTATATATATTTCTTTTTTATTATTTATATATATATTATTAATTAAAATTATTATTTAAAATATTTTATATATTATTATTTTTATGTGTGTGTGTGTTGTGTTTGGTGTGTTTTTGGTGTGGGGGGAGCTCAGGATCTCCCATAGCGATTCCCGATCACCGATGGGTGGGTTGCAAGAAACCCACGACCAAACTCACGACGGCGTTCCAAAACATCTCGAACGCTAGTAACGGTCTTGTGGATTTTCCGGAAAAAAAATCCAGACTGCTCCGAAAGAAGAGGGGAAAAGAGAGAGAAAAGAGAGGGAGAGCGAGAAGGGCGAGAGAGAAGAGAGAGATAGGATGTTAGATAATAGATGGTGGATAGAAAATAAATTATAGATAAGTAGGTAGGTAGATAAAATATAAAAAACTTTCAGAAGTCACAATTGTTTCACTTTTGCTATCACTTTGTCTTTCAGTCTCTCGTCAAAAAAGAAATGGCCATTAACGAGAAAAAACAAGGGCAGATAAGGGAAAAATCATAAAAATGCAGGGCTATATGAATTTGCTAAACCCCCAAATTTAAACTCGCGGGAAAAGAAAAAGGTGAACAGCACTAGTTAACAACCCTTTTACATCACTTGTTGGGCCCGTAATACACCAAAATATTGAAAACAGGAAAACGATTCAACGCTTTTTAACGATAGACGGCTGTTAAAAAAGCATATATATATATATTTAATATAAAATATAATATTATATATTATATATATATAATATATATACAATTATATTAATAATATATTCAAAAATTATATTATATTATATATATATATAGATATATATATATATATATATTATATAAAATTTATTTTTTTGCATCTATAGACATAACGGGCATACATGCATATATATTTATCAGCTAGACAAAAATTACACACATATCTACATACATCAAAAATATATAACATCATATCATACATACAACAACTTTTGGACCACTCATTCATCTTCACACACACACACACACACACACACCACCCCACACACACATCCCACCAAAGAAAGAAAAAACCACGATAAAATTGCGTATGGAATCAAGGAACGGGAAAGGGATTAAAGCTTGAGGTAGAGAAAAAAACGATAACCAAAATTTTTCCTATTTATTTGTTTTTGTTTTTCTTTTTTCTCTTCTTCTTCTTTTTTTTCCTCTTCTGTTTTTTTTTTGTTTTCTTACTCTTTTTTTTTAATTTCCTCTTTTTTTTAATTTTCTTTTTACGTCTTTGTTTTTTCTTCACCTTCTATTTTCTATTCTTTTGTTCAGGTTTTATTTTTATATATATATATATATATATATAATATTATATTATATATTATTATTAAAATATATTATTATATAAAATATATATATATTTATACATTATGTATATATCTATTATACTATTATCTATATCTATATTATCTATCATCTATCTATCTATCTTCTTTATCTATCTATCTATCTTTATATTATATTTATAAAATATTTTAATATATATTGGTGTTTGTGTGTGTGTGTGTGTGTTGTGTTGTGTTGTATGCGTGTGTGTAGTGGTTTTGGGGGTATGTATGTATAAAATATATAGATGATAGTGATGATAGATAGAAAAGATAAAATAGATATAGATATAAATTTTTGGGAAAAAAGAACTGAAAAATTTGGAGTAATAGATAAAATATAAAAATTTGATTAAAGATATAAAATACTGAAGATAGATAAATGATAATAGATAACAAATAAATAGATATGTCATATATAATTATATATATTTTAAAAAATTATAATAATATATATTATATATTAATATATATATATATATATGGGGGGGTGCTTCCTCGCATGGGGATTGAAGCGATGGTTTGGTACCTTGATAGTTTCGTGCTTGATGCCTTCTCACTTTACTTCCCCCACTGTTGCTCAGTGCGAAAAAAAAGGGGCAGTTTTGCATAATTTCCCCTTCCAGGTCAAGCCTCTCCACATCAAACTTTTGCATCCTCCTCGGGGGGCCCTGGGGACTGGGCCCTTTGGGGTCCCAGGGTAACTTGGGGATCTCGGAGTGTAGTAGGGCCCAGAGGACGGAGCTATAGCCCCCCCGTGGGTTTTGGGCATGCACTGGGTCCGTACGAAATCCTGCCCCCCCGGCCACCATGGGGAAAAAGGGGCGGCTCAGAGGAGGTGGGCCCTTTCCATTTCCCCTCCCCCCCCAAAAAAAAACCCACTGGAACGTCAAGATTAATGGATATGCGGGGAAGGGGTTTTTTTCCCTTTCCCCCCACAAATAAGGAGGGGTGTGGGGCCCCTGGGAGGGCAAAATGTCGAGGGCAGGGTTGCAAAAAAAATTCTCATCCTGCCTGCGCCCCGGCGAACCAACCCCCAGAAGCTTGTGGGGCAAAACCCTCGGGAACCCCCCCAGGCGGAAAGGGCTCCCACCCCGCCCCCCCCCTTATTGGGGCTGTGTCCGGCGGGGCGGCAGGGTGGCGGGCACCCGGGGTGATCCCCTAGGCTTAACCTCAGTCGTGCTTTCCATAACCCTTGAAAATCCGTCCTTGCGGCAATGAGTGGTTACCTTTTGCTATCGGGGAATTAAGCGACTGGAGTTTAGGTTGCCCTCCAGAGGTGAGAAACCTCGAGCCATGATCATGTGGGTGGGGAGCCTCTACTGGGCGGCCACATGATGGTCCCACCTCCACGTTAGCCATAGCCATCTCCCAAACCCACTTCAGCCCTCAAGTAGAGGTGACACGGGTTTTGATGGCATTGAACTGAAGCATGCTTTTGGTTCAGGGCTTTTATTGCTGTTACCCCTTCTGATGTATATAAAAAAGTGTGAAAGAGCGTTTCTACCCAAACTCACATCTTGGCGAAATTGCCCCAGCGAATATTCGCATTTTCTGGTTGACTTCAAAGCGGTATCCGGTTGTGCCCGAGCTGGCTATGGGTTTCTGTCAGCCCCCTGGGTCGGGGGGGTGGGGCCCTGCTCCGTACCTCTAGGGGCCCCCTCTACTCCGAGATCCCCACATATAGCCTGAACCGCAAAGGGGCCAAGTTATCCCCTGGGGGGCCACAAGGAGGCACTGCGACGTCTTGATGATGGGAGGCTGTGACCTGCAGGGGAGACTTATCAAAAGCGCTCCCTTTTTTTACCTGAGCTAGCCAGTGGGGGGGGAAACTGCAAGCGAGAAGGATGCAAGATTTTCACTATCAGGCTACCACCCCATCGCTTCACTCACCCTTCGCTGAAGCACCCCCCATTATATATATATATATATATATATAATATATATATATATATATATAATATATAATATATATTAAAATAAATATATCATTATTTATTTGTCATCTATCTATCTTTCTATATCTATAATCTTTAATTTTATTCTATATCTATATTTTCATCTATCATCTCTCTATCTCTCTATCTATTTATTTCTCCTCTCTCTCTATCTATCTTCTATCTTCTATATTATATTTTTAAAAATATATTTAAAATAAATATATTATAATTATATATTATATATTATATATATATATTATTATATTATTAAAATCATCTACACCACCACCACACACACACCACACAACTCTATATCTATATCTATATCAATTTATCTATTTCTATATCTATCTATCTCTCTTCTATCTCTCTCTCTCTCTATCTACTATCTTTTATCTATATATATATATATATATTATATATATAATATATTTATTATATATATATACATACACACACACACACACAACCACACACACACACACACACACACACACCACACCTATAATATATAATATATATATATATATTATATATTATATATATAATTTTATACATCTATTATATTTTATTATAAATTTTAATATATATAATATATATAATATTATATACATATAATAAAATGATATTATATATTTATATATATATATATTTTAATATATTATATATAATTATAATATATATATATATAAAAGGAAAAACTGAAAAAAGAATAGAAAAAGAAGGTAAAGAAAAAGAAGACGTAAAAGAAATTTTAAAAAAAAAGAATTAAAAAGAAGAGTAAGAAAAAAAAAAAAAAAACAGAAAGAAAATTAAAAAAGAAAGAGAAAAAAAAAACAAAAAAAAATCAAAAAGGGGAAAACTTTGGGTTTCGTCTTTTTTTCTACCCCAAGCGTTACATTCCTATCGTGGTTTGTTTGTTTCCCTTTTTGTTGTGCGTATGTGTTGTGTTGTGTGTTTGGTGTGTGTTGGTGTGTTGTGGTGTGTTGTTGTGTGTGTGTGTGTGTGTGTGTTTGGTTTTTGTGAAGATGAGTGGTGTGTCTATACGTAAGTTTGTATTATTTATATGATGTGTATATATTTTTTATGTATGTAGCATATTGTGTATTTATTTCTAGGTGCTAAAAATATTGTATGTATGTCCGAGTCTATGTCTATATGTTCAACATTATTTTTTTGTGTGTGTGTGGGTATATATATAATATATTATATATATATATATATATATATATTATTATAATATAATTATATATTAAATATATTATATATATATAATTTATATATATATATATATTTTATATAAAATTTTATAATATTCTTTCAACACCTGTCTATTTGTTAAATACACGTTGTATATTCGTTTTTCCCGTTTTCATAATACT
>NW_023639068.1:0-12409 GCF_015228065.2 Penaeus monodon
AAGGGGTAGTTAAGATTGACTAAAAATAAATAGGTAACAAACTTTTCTTTTTTTAAATTTTTGGTATAAAAGTTTTACAGGCTGAAATTATTGGGTTGGGGGGAAAGCTTTTTGAACATTGCTGTAAATCAAGATATTTTTTTTAAATCATGTTAAATGGTATATGCACATTGTTTCCCACGTTAAAAAAAAAAAAAAAAAAAAAAAAAAATTCACGCAATAAATTAAGAACTTTGCGTCTTAAAAAGGTGAAATGATAGTTGAAAATGGTTTTATTGAAACCATGATTTTTTTTAATTTTTGTTTTTTTTATTTGTTTATTTTATTTTTTAGGCACTTGTTTTTTTTATTTTTTATTTTTTAAGGCGTTTTTTTGTTTATTTTTTTAAAGGCACTTGGTCTTTTATTAAATTTAAAAGGTATTTTGGGGACCCCCATTCAAACCCCCCCTCTTCCCATTTTTTTCCCATCTTTACAGTTTTTTTTTCCCCCTACTTGTGCTTCTATATTCCCTGACTTTAAAAAACTTGGAGATGTCCTTACCCACAACCCCAAGGATGTACGAATTTTTCATTTCATTAAAACTGTAATTGGCTTTAATTTTTAAATATTAAAAGTTAATGTATATAAGGCTGGGTAATATGAAAACTATAAATTATTATAATTTTTTTTTTTTCACCGGGAAAGCTTCTGGCAAATGCAATTGGTGGCACCTCCAAAGCGGTCTTCATCACAAACGGGTTTTGATGCCCTTCAAGTTTTACTCTCCCCCCCAGAAAGGCTTCCAACTTATCATCTTGTAAAGAAAGGGTTGTAAAAATTTGAAGTGATGCAAAATTTTTTTGGGGATTTGTAATCCTGCCTTTTGCGGGCATTTTAGTGAGTTTTTTGGGCAGTTTGCTTTCCTTTTTTTCTTAGGATATACAAGCTTTTACAGCATGGAAATTAAGCTTTTGTTTTTTAAATTTTTTATGTTTCCCCCCCCCCCCTCCCCCTCTCTCTCTCTCTTCTCTCTCCTCTCTCCTCTCTCTCTCTCTCTTCTCTCTCTCTCTCTCTCTCTCTCTCTCTCTCTCTTTTCTCTCTCTCTCTCTTCCCCCCCCCCCCCCTCTCCGCATGTAGAGTTTGGGAAGTGTTTGGTGACTACAAAAAAAATTTGGGAGGTGGCAATTTTTCATGGTTTAATGAACCTAATGATGTTAATTTTTGTTTAAAAAAATTTTTTTCCTGTTGGCTTGAAAAACACCGACTATTGCAAATTTTTCAATTCTAAAGCTAAAAACCTAACGCACTTTCTTGTCTTCAAGCGGGGAAAACCTGAGGTGGGTTGAGGGAGAAGAGGTGAAAAGGCAAAAGGCAAAATGGGGAACCCCAGGGAAACTGAAATAACCCCAATGGCACCAATGGCACTCTAAAACCATGGAAACGGAAAAAGGTGATTTGAGTTAAGGAAATAAAATTTAAAGGGTTATCTAAAAAACCCCTTCCCAGCAAAAAGGGTTTGTAAAAAAAACAAACAAAAACTTGAAAGATTTTGGAACTAAGTGCTAAAGAAGTTTTTTTTTTTTTGAATTTGTAGTGAAAATTTAAAGGGTTTGTGATACATTTTCCCCCGGATACCCCAACAATGGGCAAGCACTGAAAAATTAAAGGAGAAAGCAGCTGAAGAGATGAAGAAAAAGAGGATATGTCAGGGGAAAACGAGGCGCACCCAGATGGGTAAAATTCCTTTTAAAAAAACCACTGCCAGTTAGGGGACTAAGAATTTTTGTTTTTTATTTAAGGGAAGCCATTTTTTTACCATGAACGGGTTTTTTAAGTTTTAAAAAATTTTTTAAAAATGAAAGTACATTTTTCCTGTTTTTTCCTAACAAATTGAACAGTATAAAAACATAGGTTGAATTTTGGGTTGCTTACCTTGAGACGATTTGAAAAATGCCAAAAAGCGTGCTGCTAGTGAGGGGTTCTTAGTAATGGATTTTAAACTATTTCAAAAATTTTTAAAAAAAATGAATTTTAAATTAAATTCTTTTTTATTTTTTTAAAATCTGTATTTAAAAACTTTGCTTTGTCCCCTAAAAACCCTAATTGTCACTAAAAATAAATTCCTGAATTTAAAACGGGGATTAAAATTTAAAATTTATTAAAATGTTTAAAAAATGCAAGTTTTGTTTTCCCCAAAAGAACAGGAAAATTTAAGGGAAAATAAAACCCAAAATTTACTTTTTTATTTGAAGAATGACATGCTAAATTTCCTTTTTAAATGCAAAAAATTTCCATTCCAAAAAAAAGGGATTTTAATAAAACCCTGGTATTCTATTTCAGAAAAAATAAAGCGTTTCCCTTTTACATACAGCACACAGAATTTTCCCACATTAAGATACAGAGGTTTATTTTAAAAAAAATTTTATCCTGAAGTACCCCCCCCCCCAATCCCTTCCCCTTGTGTCATGGGGGGCTTGGGAGGCGGGACTGGACCCAATGATGGGGACCCCCAAACCCTTTGGGGGTCCCTAGACTCAACTAATTTGCATGTCTTTTTTTTTCCTTCCCCATTTTTGTTTGTCCCTTCAAAAAACCCCTTCTGCTTTCACCCCCAAAGGTGTGAGAGCCGTGCTGAAAGGAGAAAGGATGCTTTATCCAGTCCTGAACGGCCTGGGGGCCCATGGGCACATTCCCTGTTTTATTTATCTAGCCCTTCCCCTCAGGGGACCCTAGGGTGGACTGTTTTTATCCCAACAAACCCGGCTTACAGGCCAGTAATAAAAAACTTTCCCACTTTTGGGGGCAATGAGGCTTGCCCCTTTATCAAATAGCCCCAACGTTAAACCCCCCCTTCCCTGACCCCAGCCTCCTTTGACCACGGTTTCCGCAGCAAAAAATACCCCCTCATAAATACCTACTAACAGTACCAAACAATAAACCCTTTAAAGGGAACTTTTCCCCACTCTCCCACATGCTAACTTAAACACATCACCCCCCAACCTCCAACATAACCCCCTCATCCTCCCTTTTTAATACCTTACGCATTATTGCCCCCCCCCAAAAACACTCCCTCCCTCAAAAATACCCACGTCACCCCCCGCCCTTCGACTCCCCCACCTCCAAACAATTTTGAATACCCCTTCAGCACACCCCAAAAGGGGACCGTTTTTTTCGTGTCCTCCAAGCCCCCTACTCTGACACACCCTTCTCTTCCAACAATTTCCCCCAAAAACAAGTGGGTAAAGTCTCTCTCCGTAGCCGACCCGACCGCTCCCTTCTTGTCACAGTAACACCCAAAACCACTATAGCTTTAAAAAAAACTAACGACCTATATGGAAACCCCCACCCTTGCAGAACCCCACCCAAACCCTAAATACTTGCACCGGAACGTTTAATCTCCCCAGCAAATTGCCCCAATCTATGCAAAAGATTGGTCAATTGGGAGAAACCTACTTGCCTGTCCACGACTATGATGCAACATCATACAATGCTACTCCATTCCCCCCCGAGGATCGAAAGGAAAACCCCCTAAATAGCCAAAATTTCCTTCCCTAACATACCTTTCCCTTTAAAGTCTAATAGGGGGAAACCCTCCCGTTCCCATACCAACCCCCCCCCACTCATGCCAAAATTTTTGGCGTCTAGGCACCCAGCCAAACATTGCCGTTCCCTACCGACCCCTATGTGCCAACCTGGCCCTACCCGACTAACTGCCCTGGGGGACAATCACGCACTTGCCAACTGTGGCGGCCCCCCTAAAGTATTTTATAGGGGTTGTCCCCTATAAATTTTTGGGCTGAGGTAGCAAAATCCGATTCAACTTGGACCACACTAGCAAGCCAGACAAAAAACCTCAACGTGGTTTTTCCTTACTCCTTACTCCCGTAAAACTGCTCATTCTACCAATTCTCCTAAACCCACCCCCCCACCTCCCCCCCCCCCTTCTCCTCCTACCTTCCCCCCGTCAAACTCTTTGCCATCCTAAACCAGACCTCAAATTCTACTACGATCTTCCCAAACACCATACAATCCCAAAAAACCCCTTCCCTTCCCTCCTCGCATACCCCTAAAAACGAACAAATTCCACCCCCTCTTCCCTACCACACAATCCCTCCACCTTCCTTTCTCCTATGCTTGAGACACCAGTCCTTCTTTTCCCCCCCCCCCCCAAGAAATCCTTTTTCCCCCAAAACTCCCGAACCCCAAATCAAAAAAGAAAAACCCTTGAAAATATTCAAGATTTCCTAAAAAAAACTGACACTCAAAACCCCCAATCTTTAAAAATCCCTCCTTCCACCCCAAGTAACGCGATATCCATCCCCCTCCTAAAAATATCCCCCTACACCCCATCCTCCCAACCCCCCCCCAACACAGCCCATCCCCCCACCCAACCCGCCCCCTTAAAACCTCCCCCTCCCCCCATCCCTTCCCCTCCCTCCTTACGCACGTGAAACCCCAGTAACCATTAACTCATAAAGTCAAAACACAAAACCCCGACACTCCAATCCCACAACCACTGCCGTGCTCACGTTTTTAAAACTCGACCTCTCTTTCCCCCACCCATCCCCCCTTTACCGACCCCAAAATATCAACATCCTTACAGTCCCACCTTTTTGCTTTAACCCTTTCTCTTTCCCCAAACGCATACATATTTTTTTCTAATCTAACTTTACCATACCCCCCCTAACCCTTTCACTCACCAAACCCCTTTTCCCAGCTTAGACAACTTACAACTCAACCCCCCTTTCCCCAAATTAACTAAAAATGCTCTGACCTTAATGTCTAAACATTTACTTTCTTTTAACCATTAACCATTAAACCCTTATCCCAAGTACTGAATAAAAAGGCGATTTAAAACAAAAGCCACTGAATTTTTACTGCAGCTGACCTTCACAAATCACAACCCTTAATCTGAAAAGGAAACTGACTGTTAAATTTTATGACGGGACAAATAGGGGGAAATCTCCATTTTGGGATTTTTCACTTGCACTAAAAATTTTTTCCTTTAAAGGGAAATGAAAACAAGTTTGCTAGAAGAGTTGTGTTTGGACTTGGCCAAAACCCTTTTTCACAGCAGTTTTGTATGTCCCCGCATAAAGTTGATTAACTTCCATTTGTTCACTGCTTCGCATTTACATTTGCTAAATTTTCCAAAGCCACGGCTTTGCGCATGAGGCCCTCTGCTGCCTACTTCATTTTAAAGTTAGACATCTCTAACTTGGACATCAGTTGCCCCCTGTCCCCTTTACAAATTTTTATGTCTGGCCAGTTCTTGTATATCTTCAGTTACCATGGTTTCCATCTTGTCCTAGGCAAAGATTTTTTGCCCCCCTTCCTGGTGGTATCGTGCAAACATAGTATTGTTTCAAAATATTTTTCTGTAACACCACATCTTTTTTTAAAATTTCCCAAATTTCCAGAACATAAACCAGAAGGGGAATTTGTGCAGTCGCCATAGGTCCCACTTCGTTCTTTTCCCCTTTTCAAACCATTTCCCTTTTACATTAGGCTGATTATCTGTGACAATGCTACCCTAGCAATGAATTTTTTTGCACTTCTTTTTTGCAGTTTTTGAGAGCTCTTCTAAATTTTGACTTAGAGGGGCCTTTTGTTTCTAGTGTATCACTAGTATTTGGGCCCATTTGGGTTGTCAAAAAAAAAAAACTTGTGAAATTAGATATCCATCTAAAGACAGACATAAGTTTTATCCTTTGATTTTTTGTCACTGCTTTTTTTTTTCCCATTTTTTTGGGTAGCAGTTTGTCTGCATGTGCTTTTTTGGGGGTTTGATCGGCCTCAACTTCCCCGGATTTTCAAAACGGGATTTTCTACCAACAAATGAAAAATTGGTTTCAAAAGACAAAACTTAGTGACTCATCAAGGTTGCTTTTTTTTAAGAAAATTTGTTTTGAATAAAAGTGTCCAAAATTGTTTTCTTTTTCCTTTTTCCAAATTCTGCCCAAGTTTTTCTTTTTGTATGTGGAGTTGCAAAAACTTCCTTGGGGCAAATTTGGGTCTGTTTAAATTTTATGTATAGGGCACTTTTTTGAAAAAGAAAGGAAAAATTGATAGGATTTTTTTTTTGACTTTTTTCTCAGTAAAATAGGCAAGATACTCTTCCCCGGTCAAACACATCCTCTTTTGATAATTCAAATTTTTAGTGCTTGACATTTTTTCTTTGGATTTCATTCTTACACTATTCTTTTAAACTCGGGTTTGCATATACTCTCCCCCTTTTCCCAGACTATAAAGGGGTTTGGTAAATAGGTTCCACTTGGATCCCTTCCTATCGATGTTTTTAAGCCTTGTGGTCGTGTACGTTTTTTTCAATTACTCAGGGAAAGTGGCTTAACATAAAAACACTAAAAGGGGGCACAATCCCCCCCTGTTTCTTGTATACATCAGTGTATACAAAAAAACAGTTGTCGGGGCGATATATGCAATCCTGCCAAGGGTACAGGGCTTTTGGGGTTAAAACATTTTAAGTAAGATATGAAACATTCCTAAGAGCACTCCAATAGTTTTTTAACCAGTGTAGGGAAATATATAAAAACTCACAAATTTTCATGAAAAAAAAAAAAAGTTTTAAAATTTTAAAATTCGATTTTTTTTAAATTAAAAAGAAACCCTGCTGTATAATGTTTAGTCTGGTGTTAGGGTTTTTTTTGGGGGAAATTAGAAAATGCTCCCAACCCCCAGGGACCCCTTTTATGTAATTTTTTTGTAATACACGGTAAATAGTGAACCCTGAAAAGCTGGTCCCTCTCCTCCCAAGTTTGCAATTTTATTTTTCCTCGGGTTTTGGGTGGTTTATGGGGAACAGGTGGTGGTTTTGGGGAAAAACCAAAAAACTGAATTGCTGATGTTTCGCGTTATCTGAAGAAAAAAGGGCTTACGTAAAATTCAGTTTTTTGAAAAATATCTTAAAAGGTTATCCGTCGTGGGGAGCAACATTATCTCTGGGGGGCCCCGCGCATAAGTCGAACACTTTCCTTTTCCCGATAACAGTCGGGGGTCGTCATGCACCGGGAAAGGGGTCTGCAAGTGTTCAATCATACCGCGCAACAGGTAAGTTCCCAGGCGGGCGGACTAGTTGATTTCGTTCGCCACGGTTGGTTTGCCCAATAAGGGACATTCGCAAGTCTATAGAGGGGTTTTTATGGTAGTTACATTAAATTGTTGGGCATAGCTTGATTTTTCCCAAATAAAAGGCATTTTAAATTTCAAATGTCTTTTTTACACCCTAAAATGGTTCACCTAACTTGATTTACTAAAAAACCGAAAGTTAAACTTTTTTGAGGGGTTTGGGGGGTGCTATGAGATAATAAATTGGTTGTTTTTTTCCCTTTTTACTCATAAAAGTTGTACTTTGGGATTTGCCACCCCAAAAGTAATAATTGTTCATCTCCATTATTCATGAATAAATTTAAAATATCTAGTAAAAACAAAAAAAATATCCATAGCAAGCCAAAAATGCCAAGGGAAACCCCCGGAATCATGTTTATGAAAATCTGGTAGGGCTTGTTCAACGGCAGGCATGTTCGCCAGGCACTCGGTCGGCGGTAAAATTCTGTCGGTTTTGCCCGTGACTTTTGCCACAAGGCCGAGTTAAAAGGGCGGGCGGCAACGATGCCTTACGTGTGATAAGCATGGGGCCTGGTACTGCAATGAGTAAATATTTAGAAGGTTTCCCCCCATGCAGACAAATTTGACTGGCCCTTTGGGGGAAAACAAAAAAAAAACTTTTCCCAAAAACCAAAGCTTAAGGGGGGGGGGGGCCCCCGAGGGGGGGGGGTTCGGGTCAGAGGCCCCAAAATGAGTTATAACCTTTTTCGAATACGTATACGAATGGAGAATTACCACCGATTATTAGGCCCGGCCGAAAATTAGGCAGAAAACCAAAGGCTAACCCCACCCCCCCAATCGCCGATCGGCCATTTTCCCCCCCTTATGCCACATGCGTAAGGGCGCAAAGAATGAGACTTGTATTTTGACACTCCCCTACTAAAACTGAAGGGGGAGGCTAAGAGTTCGTATTTAAGGGGTTACTCCCGATTTTGTTGGTTTATATAAAATAAAGAGGAAAATGAAAATAAATAAAGGGGAAAAAAAAACCCAATTGATTTTTTTTTTTCCACATAAATGCGGTGAATATATTGGATACGCGTGTACTGATATGCAAGTTCAATTTCGGTTATAAGTGTAAACAAGGGTGTTAAAAATCCCAAAAAAATAAACAAAAGGGGCCGTTTTTTGTAACGGTGATAACGGCTGCTTCTGTGAAACTCGGGGTTTGTAGGCCTATTTGCATGTAGTCGCCGACGGATAACTGTTTTTTGCATCGTATTTTTTCATGGCATGTGTTCTTGGAGCCCGAAAAGTAAAAAAACAAAAAAACATAACAAAAAACACGATTATTACTAATACATACAAAAAAAACGAAAACATACATAAATATTATATGGGCATATTTTTGTTAGGGCCGGTCTCCTCGTCTCTCTGCCACCCAAAAGCAGGCTAGGCAACGGCGTGCTATTCAAGGGTCGTGAACACTGAACGCCCAAAGAGGCACCGAGCCCCAAAACGCCCCAACACCACGGGGGAAAAACCCAAGTGGCGAGGGGGGGCACGAAATAACACACAATGACAGTTTTTCCTTTATTTACCAATTTTTTCCCAAACATTTTCTATAGGCACAATACGGGGGGAAAACCAGCATGTCACACTGCACGATAAAATTAAAACGGGCAACAAAAAAGTATATTCGGGTCACAAGGGCACCACGGGGTTTCACGGAGCACCCCCAAAACTCCTCCCCCGGCTTTTTCCTCCGCTCCTCCGCTCCCAGCCCGCTGCGTCATGTTTCCCCAGGCCCCCTTCATTTTAAAACACAGTTTCGCAAGAGAAAAAGACCCACTGGCGTAGCACATCCCCCCCCATCAACAGACGACCCCGTCTGCCCGACATACCAAAACCCTAAAAAATCAAAAAATTTTAAATAAAATTGTCCTCAGGAACAAAAAAAATTCATCCACGCGGCTTTCTTCGCTCTCGCGGGGGGTCGGTCTGGGGGGGAGGTTGGGCGGCGGTAGTTGGCATGGCACCCGAGGGTACTCCTGCCCCAAGACCCTCATGGTCCCCTTTGCGTCTGTTGCATCCCCCTCCCGTCCAAATGCTCGTCCTCATCTCGGTCAGCGTCTGCCACGCCCTCTCGCCGCTACGGGGATAACGTCATCTTTTTTTTTCACCTGGCCCGGGAGTATCTTCGGGCCCAGGAAACCCACAGCCGGGCCCAAGCCCTTTAAAGGATCAGGCAACACCCCACACCAAAACCCTCCTCGCTCCCCACAACTCTTCTGGGACGCTCCACTTCCTCACAATGCCCTTTTTTGCCCCAGCTGGCCCCTTCTAGGCCATGGGAAAAGTTAACTACCAACACTGAAACTAACCATCCCCGGTCCAACAGGCTCCCCCCCAACCGCTACGCCACCCAGCGGAGTTTTGGATGGGCTCCACGGGCCCTTTCTATTTTCCACTCACACCTTGACGTCGACACCGGATTTAGACTCTGCCCCTGGGGAAGGTGAGTCGCTCAGCCGTAACTACCTCTGCCAGCCAACCCTGGAAGCAAGGGCACATCTTCACCGGCACCCTCCCCAGCTTCCGTCCAAGGTCGACACACCCCTTACCTGCTCAGGTGTCAAGGCCCAGCAAAGCAGTCCCTCGCCCGATTGGCACATAACCCCGGGCACCCCGCTGCACCGTCTGCCCACGCCAATACAGCCCCCAAACGGGCCTTTTGAGCTGCACACAATCCCCCATGACACCACACATTCTCTGTGGTACGTCTGGAAGTTGCATGTGGCCAACATTGGGGCCGCACTGGGGTTTTCTCAGCCCCATTCCACTGCAGGCGGCTGGTTTCCCATCTACTGAGCCTCCACCTGCATGTGCTGGTTCACGGCAGTTGCCCAAGTGGGGGCCCCGGGAAAACCGGGACGCTGGGTTTGGGCCCCCCTTCTCCAGCCTGTCCGAGTTTTCCTCCTGTCCCACTTCCTTAGTTTAGGACTGCACTTGGATGGTGACCTACCTGCCACAGCCTTGCGCACTGCTGGAAGGCATCAGAACCCTCCTTGAGGGACTTGTTTCCGCTCCCTCCGACCCGCACGTCTGTGCCTTCCCTTTCCACAGCCCCAACACAAGCCTTGAAAAGTGCTCGGGCTCACCTTCCTCAAGCTCCTTTTCCACTTTTGCCCTTCTGGCCCCCGGAAATCATGGCGGGGCTGGCATTTTGGGCCCCAGGCACTGGTTTCCTTCAGGAACCTCAACCCAAAGCCCTTGCCCGCGCCACCTCAGTCCTCAGGGGGTTTCCTGCTTGACGAGATTGCAGCTGCTGGTCCTGCAAAGCGTCAACAAAGAAATGCGGGCCAGGACCCGATCATTCTTTCCCCAGCCCCCAGGGGAAAACCTCCTTACCAGCACCTCCACATCCTGCGCCAGCTGGGACATGTCCCCCCCAACTCACGAGTCCGCTTCTTTTAAGCGCGCCCCCATAACCCGGCCTGGGGGTGGTGCCCGAAACGGCTTTTCCCAAAACCTCTGCCAGCTGGTGTAAGAGGCCTTTGGGATGGCGCAGATGCCCCCCCCCTTCCACCCCGGGGGCCCCCTTATCGCTGTTACCAGCTGCAGGGCCTTTTTCTTCCGGGTCCAGCCTTGGGCAGATGCCAGCATTTCAAATGGGCGACATAGCCTCCCAGGCCCCCCTTCCCCCTCGTACTCAGCTGGGTTACGCCTCACAGAATGTCTGGGGCCCCAAGGGCTGCGGGGTGGAGAACGCTGCCGTGAACTAACACGCCCGAGGGGGAGGAAGGGGTGAGGGAGGAAAAGAGGCGGGTTGACCGGGTCCCAGTTTGCCGCCACCTATACCCAAAAGGGAGCGGGTTTCCGATGGGTCCCCGCCTTCGCAGCGCCACTGGTCCGACCGACGCTGCGAGGGCCCGGGGGTTTCCTGCACGGACCCCAGGCAGACCCAGTAAATCTGACACTTGGGATCTGTTGCCCAAACCTCGTCTGCCCCTTCTCTGTTGCAACTTTAAACCTCTGACGCCCCTTTCCTCCTTCACTTCCCCCCCCAGGCCCTGAAAATCGCCCTTCGAGTCTGCCCTCCCCCTCAGTTCACTCTTCACGCTGTTGCAGGCCCTTTTCGGTGTCTGCTGATTTCCATCTTCACAGATGCAAAATTTTCTCTGTACACCTAACAAGCGGCAGAACTGTTCCCCCTGCCTTTCCCTTTCCCGCTCTCGACGAGATGGGGCCCCTCGTGTGCCCTTGTGCCTGTCTTCTGCCCTTTGGCCTTTTCCCCCCTCATACCGGCCCGCATGGCAGTGTCAGGTCCATCTGGCTCGGGGGTTCACCCCCACTCTTGCCGCCTCTCATTTGACTCCTCTATCATGGCTGCCGCCCTCTTTGGACTTGATAAATCGGGGCGTCTCCTGATCAAATATCACAAATCCCACTCCTGACACCAATTGTTACGCTGGTCTCCTCGTCTCTCTGCCCAACCAAAGGGAGGCTAGCGACGGCGTCTATCACAGGGCGTGAAAACTGAACGCTCAAAGGCACCCAGCACCACAGCATCCCCGAACACCACAGGGGAAACCCAAATGGCGAGGCAGGGGACGAAATAAAAACAATGAAGCTTTCCCTTTTTTTACACAAATTTTTTACCCCTACACTTTTTTTTTTAGGCACAATAAGGGGGAAAAACCGCATGTCCATGCACGATACAACTTTAACAGGGGAAAACAAAGTTTTATCAGGTACAAAGGGAACTATAATAACATTTTTTATTAAATAAAAACACATTTGGGAACACATACACTGTCTCATAACATACAATCATTTACACACACATACAATGTGTACCGTATTTAAACCCCACGGGTTCACTGTACATTTGTACAATGGGGAATGTAAACCAAAAAGCGTTTTATATTAAAAACATGTAACATGAAAACACTAAAACAAGTGGGGTGAGACCACCATACAACGCTTGGCAGGTAAGGGAACCAACCTTACGATTTTCCTAAATTTTTTTTTTGGGGGACTTGCATTTTGTCATAATCGAGACCCCAAATTTAAAATTTTCACTCTTTTTTACATTATTTTAAAAGAAAATTAATGCTTTCTTAGTAAACGTTCAAAAATTTTTTAAAAGGGTACTGATAGAAAATTAACATAAATTTCACAATTTTCAACTGGATTTTTTTTCAAAAAAAAAAAAAATAAAGCTCCTGTACCGCCCTCGTCTCACAGTTTTTATTCAATCCAAATTTTTTTTGGTACAATTTAAAGCTTTAAAAAAACCCCAAAATTTTGCGCAAAAAAAAAAAAAAAACGGATTTTAAACGCCCGGGGGGGAAAATTT
>NW_023639069.1:0-5000 GCF_015228065.2 Penaeus monodon
AACTTAAATAAATTTTTTCTTTTGAAAAAATTAAAATAGTCAGACCAACAGTTTGTACATTATTATTTACACGACTATCTGGAAGGGAGGAAGGTAGGAAGGAAAGGGAGGGAGGGAGAAAGAGAGGGGGGATGGAGCTTAAAGATAAAAGAGGAGGGGGAAGGGGGAAAATTGAGGAGAAACGGAAGGGACTTAAGAAGAAAAAATGGAGGGGAAAAGGGGGAAAAGGGGGGGAGGAAGAAGAGGATCCTGGAAAAAAAAAGTAGTGGAAGAGGGGGGGAAAAGGGGATAAAGGGGCGAAGAAGGGGGGGGGGATTAATCCCCAGAAGAAAGAACTGGAAGGGATGTAGGGATTAAAGGGGGGGGGAAGGGAGGAGTGAGATGGTGTGGCAGAGCGGGAAAGGGAAAGGTAGAAAGGAGAGGGGGGGGAAAAAAGGAAGGGGAGAGGCGAAAGTGGAGGAGGGTGAAAGAGGGAAGTGACTTTCTTCGTGTTATTACTATTATTGTTGTTATTACAATTACCATCATAGTAATCTGTCATCGACACACACACACATACTCGTGTGTATCGCGCGTTGTGCGTGTATTTCGTATGAACCCAGCTGGTTACGTCGTGGTGGACGTGTGGTGGCAAAATATCGGGTGTCCCCTAGTGACAGGAGTGAAACCTAATGATTCGCATGGAAGGAGGGGGCCCAACCCTTTCATTTCCCGACAAAGTGCATTTGTTCAGAATTTAGCTTCGAGGAGCCTTTGTTATTTTCATCTATCGAATTTGTTTATGTAAACGGATGCAATTGCCAAGGGAATAGAAGGGGGTTCAATACCCAGCATCCCTGCTTGTTGACGCTTTAAAAAAATCAAAAAATAAAAGGAGAGTAACACTCACGGAACTGCGGTATTTTGTCGGTAGATTAACACCCTGTTTAAGGCTCGACGCTGTGAAGACACGAAACTACAACCGATCATTTTTGTCAGAATTAATAGTTAACTACGTAAGTAAATCATCAATAATAACGATTTTTGTCATGTTCTCTGCTGTTTTCATTATGATAACCTAGAGGTTTTACTGTGTTGATATTTCCCTTTTATCAACTTAAACGCCTCTCTTAAAACTTCAAAAAGAGACCAGGGACAGCTTTCTACGACACAAAAAGTTACAAGTGGTAAATGAATTACGCGTTTTTTTGCCATCAGTTAAATTAATCTAGCCTTCCTTGTTATTTCCGTTCTATACATAGTTTACCATCAACATAAAATAAAAACCCTTTTCCTTCAAAATGAGGACAAATTCAGATTTTTACGGCAAACTAACTAAACGACTTCTTAAAAAATGCAGACCGTCATTTTTACTTCTAAGTAGGGTGATGGGTTTTTTTATGCGTAATTTTTGAAACTGTAGATGGATATTTTCATTTCGCTTCGGTTTGGGTTCTGTTGCCCTTCCATTTAAAAAAGGGGAACTTTTAAATTTTGTTTCAAGTTTAATCGGGATAAAAATTTGAAAATCTAACACTTTTTATTCACATAAAACATATTGTGTTTGTATAAAAAAAAATATATATAAAATATTTTATAAAAATTTTAAATATATATATATATATATATATATATATATATATGTATTATATATAATTATATATATATTATATATTTTAAATATATATTACTTTTTTTTCAAACCCAGAAAATCTATAATATATACAGAAACCCAGTTGATTTCTCCAAGACTCAGTCACATGGTGCCGATTTGTCGAAGATTTCTGTCCACGGGTGGAACCCAATTACCCAAACGGGATTTTAAAAGGCAACGCCCACTGATGGAATCCCGCGACCCAAGCAGCATGGTCACAAAAGTTGGATCACTCTCACAGACTCCGATTTCGCCTCTCGCCCTCTGCTCACATGCCATCATCACCCACACACCACACACACACACACAAAACACACACACCACCCATATTAAAAATTATATATATATATATATATATAATATATATATATATATATATTTTATATTATATATATATATGGGAGTTCTTAAAAGCGCGAAAACACTCGAAGCAGCTCGGAGTCCTTTGGGGGACGCCCGAGGGCAAGGCAGAATTCCATCTCCCGGGGAGCCATTAGAGGCCACGAACGTGTCGAAAGGCTCGGCTGAATGGGAATAAGTCTTGGTCGTTCCATGGTGGTGGGGCCGGGCACTGTGAGAAGGGAAAAGGAACGTTCATCAGGAATCTTGCTGAGAAGATCGAAGGCCATTTTTGGTAAGACTTCCCCCTCCCTAAAAGCCCTGGAAAACTGAACTCTAACCCTCCTCACAGTGACGCGTCCGATCAGGGGATGGACGGATCTCTCAGACCCTTTAGGGTCCGTGAACTTTTGGGCTGAGTATTTTGAACAGTTGTATCGGGTAGACCCCCCCAAACGTTAGCTTGGAGCAAGCGATGTCTCAGTGCCTGTGCCGGACCACTCATCACGAAAAACCTCCTACCCTAACAGAGGTTAGGTGGCTTTCCAAACGAAGATGGGAAAGCTGCAGGCATATGTGATATCCCTATAAACTGAAAAGGCTGGGTGACCCTTGGTCGGGCCTGCATACAGTCCTACTGCCATTAGGCAGCCCCTGGTACCTTTCCCCTGACCTGTTGAGGGGCGTGGTCTCCCTCTCGGGAAAGGGGAAAAGGGGGTCGTTGGGATTGTAGCAACTCCCGGGGCATTACACTGCTCACAACCAGGCAAGGTTCTCGCCCACATTCTTCAAAAACGGATCCGCATCCACCTACTAGGCATCAGAGACCGGAGCATTTGGTTTTTACTCCTGGCAAGTCCAAGATAACCGTATACTAGCGTTTCAGTAATTGTGGAACGGTCGTGAGTTTGGAGTGGGTTGCTTGCAGCCTCATCGACCTCAAGAAGGCGTTTGACTCGGTGCATGGGGGAATCGCAGGGGAGCCTGAGGCTAAGGGGAATTCCAACAAGATTATTTGGCCTGAAGAAACCCTCTATACTGGTACGAAAGTGCTGTAAATGTGGTGGGGGTTTTCGAATTCTTCCCTTTTAATGCGGGTAGGAAAGGCGTGTCCTTGCACCAACATTTTTTAAACATTTGTAGGATGGAAATGGCGGGGCACTAACCAAAGTCAGTGTGGAGCAACACTGGGCAATATTAGGTCTCAGACCTTGACTTTCCCGTGTTTTTTTTACCCATCTGAGCCCTTTGGGAGTCACTTGTAGCGGCTCTTGAGCATTTAGAATGGGGCGAAGCCCCTAGGCCTAGAGGTCCCCTAGCCAAAGATCCGGACTTTGGGGGGCCTGTTAGGGAACCCTTTTCAGTCGATCCATGCTTGTGGCGGGCTTTGAAGTTACAGAAAATTTTACATACCTTGGGAGCATGTCCCAAACTCGGGTTGTCAGACCAGGGAAATCAGTAGAAGAGTGGTCTGGAAAAAGGGGCCATGAACTCGTCAACAAGAGCGTTTGGAGATGTCGGGACCTATGCAGAAGACCAATGCGTGTCTTCAAGGCCTTTATACTGCCGTTTTTCTCTATGGGAACGAAACCTGGGACGCTACCAGTGTCTTGGAATCTCGCCTTGATGCCTTTTGTCAAGTCCCTTCGCCGGATCTGGGGTACAGTTGGCAGGCCACGTGTCCCCAAACCCGGGGTTACACCGTGAGATGGCATTTGGGCCGTTACCTCCATAATCCGGGGTCACCAACTCAGGCTATATGGGGACCTAGTCGCTTCCCAGTGGGGGACCCCGCCCATCAGGTTTTTTCTCTCTGCGAGACAACCCCGGGTGGAGGGGGCCTGTGGGACAACCTAGGAGATAAAGGCTTGGTGCTCACGAGACCCCGTCACGAGGAAATTTGAGATGGGCCGGGGCCTGCCGGAGACTCGCCTCGAGGGATCCTCGTGGCGGAAGCGAAGGGTGGATGCAGCCATCGCCCCTGTCGGGGTTAGCCCCTTGATGATGATATATATATATATAATATAAAAATATTATAAATATATTATATTATATGGAAAAAAAAATATATACATATGAATACATCTTTTTTTAAAAGGGATTCATGTCTGAGCCGCCGTGGTCACAGCATGATACTTTAATTTTATTTTTTGTGTGATGCTCTTGGGGTGGTATTGGTAGGGTCCCCAGTTCCTTTCCACGGAGAGTGCCCGGGGGTACCTTTTTTGGAAATTTTTTCTCTATTTATCCGGGGTTGGGACTGCACTTGACTTTGGGTGGGTTGGCCCCCCAGTGGCTAGGGGAGGCAATAAGTGAAGTTCCTTTGCCAAAGGAACAAAGCGGGGGGTCGGGGACTCGAATTCGAATGAGATTGCCCTTGTGACGTCTTAGTCCGTGCTCAAACCATTCGCCACCGCGCTTACGATCATGGGCTCCATATTTTTTCTTAGCAATTTAAGCGGTGGTTTGCCCCTTGCCTTCCGCCCCGGGGTTTTTTAGAGTCACCATCTCAATTTACCCCAAAAATGACTTTAGCTGGCTTGGCACCCAGGGGTAGCAGGCAATCGGGGTGAAGTTTCCCCCCTTTCCCAAGGGAAACAGCGGCCGGCCCGGTGACCCAAAACCCCCGAAATCAATTTCCCCTCGTTTACAGTCTTGAGCCGACGCCTAACCATTCGGCCCCGCGGGGTCCATGGAAACAACAACAAAAAATATAAAAAAAAAAAATAAATAAAAATAATAATATAATAAAAAAAAAAACAAAATTTTGATAAATAAAAAATAAAAAAAAAATTTAAAATTAAAATAATATAATATATATAAAAATAAATGTGTGCGGGTTTTGGGGGGTTAAAAGAAAAAAATTAAAAATATAATAAAAAAAAATATAAACACACACAATAAACACACCACACACATAAAATAAAAAGAATTTAAAATAGAAATAATATTATACCTATATAACTTTTATTACTTATTATATATATATAATAATATTTTATATTATATATATAATTGATATATATAT
>NW_023639069.1:10000-12409 GCF_015228065.2 Penaeus monodon
AAATAACTGTTGGAGGGTCTTCCCGATACAACTGTTCAAAAAACTCAGCCCAACTTTTACGGGCCCCAACATGTCGAGATGATCCGTCCTCCGCTGATCGACTGCAGTATCTTTAGGAGGGGTTTTGAGTTCAGTTTTTCAGGGGGTTGGTAGGCAGGCGAAGGTCATTTCCAAGAATGGCCTTCGTTTCTCACAAATTTTGATGAACTGTTCCTTGCCCTTCTCAGCAGTGTCCCAGCCCTACGCCCATGGGAACGACGCAAAGACTTTATTCCCATTCAGCCGAGCCTTTTGGGGGACACCTTGTGGCCCTAAAGTCTCCAGGGAATGGAAATTTTGCCCTTTCCCTCGGGCGTACCCCAAAGGGCTCCTGAGCTGCTTCGAGTGTTACGCGCTTGAAGAACCCCCCTTATATATTATTATATATATTATATATATTATATATATTTATAATAATATATATATATAATATATGTGTGTGTGGTGGTGTGTGTGTGTGTGTGTGTGTGTGTGTGTGTGATGAGGCATGTGAGCAGAGGGCGAGGGCGAACTGGAGTGCTGTGAAATGATCCAACTTTTGGACCATGCGCTTGGGTCAGCGGGGATTCCATCAGTGGGGGCTGCCTTTAAAATCCCGTTTGGGTAATTTGGGTTCCCACCATGGAAAACAATCATTCGACAAAAACGCGCACCATGTATTTATCTTGGAAAATCAGACTGGCTTTCTGTATATATTATAGATTTTGGTTTAAAAAAAAAGTTATATTATTATATTTTATATTATATATTATATATATTACATACATTATATTATATTTTATATATAATATATTAATATATATATAAAATATATAATTTTATATATATTATAACATAAACACATATTTTTATATCGTAGAAGAACGTGTTTGTTTTTCAATATTTGACCGCAGATTAAACTTAATCAAATTGAAAGTTCCATTTTAAAATGGAAGGGGAACAGATAACCCAAACCCAACGAACGAACAATATCCATTACAGTTAAAACTTACGACATAACAAACCCCTCACCCCACTTTAAGTAAGTAAGACAGGTCTGCATTTTTTAAGAAGTCGTTGTAGTTAGTTTTCCAAAAAAAAAAAAAAAAAAAACTGAATTTGTCCTCATTTTTAAGGAAAAAGGGGTTTTATTTTAGTTGATGGGAAACTATGTATAGAACGGAAAAAACAAGGAAGGCTAGATAATTTAACTTGGCAAAAAACGCGTAATTCATTCTACCCCTTGTAACTTTTTGTGCGTAAAAGCTTTTACCTGGTCTCATTTTGAAAATTTTAAAAGAGGCCTTTTTAAATGATATAAGAAATATCAACACAGTAAAACACTCTAGGTTTATCATAATGAAAACAGCAGAGAACATGACAAAAATCGTTATTATTGATGATTTACTTACGTAGTTAACTATAATTCGACAAAAATGTGGGTTGGTAGTTTCGTGTCTTCACAGCGTCGAGCCTTAAACAGATGTTAATCTACCGACAAATACCGCAGTTCCGTGAGTGTTACTCTCCTTTTATTTATTGATTTTTTTAAAGCGTCAACAAGCAGGGATGCTGGGTATTGAACCCCCTTGCTATTTCCCTTGGCAATTGCATCCGTTTACATAAACAAATTCAGATAGATGAAAATAACAAAGGCTCCTCGAAGCTAAATTCTGAACAAATGCACTTTGTCGGGAAATGAAAGCTTGACCCCCTCCTTCCATGCGAATCATTAGGTGCACTCCTGTCACTAGGGGACAACCAGATATTTTGCCACCACACGTCCACCACGACGTAACCAGCTGGGTTCATACGAAATACACGCACACGCGCGATACACACGAGTATGTGTGTGTGTGTCGATGACGAGTATTACTATGATGGTAATTGTAATAACAACAATAATAGTAATAACACGAAGAAAGTCACTTCCCTCTTTCACCCTCCTCCTACCTTTCGCCTCTCCCCTTCCTTTTCCTCCCCCTCCCTTTCTACCTTTCCCTTTCCCGCTCTGCCACACCATCTCACTCCTCCCTTCCCCCCACTTTAATCCCTACATCCCTTCCAGTTCTTTCTTCTTGGGCATTAATCCCCCCCCCCTTCTTCGCCCCTTCATCCCCTTCCCTCCCTCTTCCACTACTTTTTTTTTCCAGGATCCTCTTCTTCCTCCCCCCTTTCCCCTTTCCCATCCATTTTTTCTTCTTTAAGTCCCTTCCGTTTCTCCTCAATTTCCCCTTCCCCATCCTCTTTTTATCTTTAAGCTCCATTCCCCCCTCTCTTTTCTCCCTCCCTCCCTTTTCCTTCCTACCTTCCTCCCTTCTCAGATAGTCGTGTAATATAATGTAAAAACTTGTTGCGGTTCTTTACTTTTTAAATTTATACAAAAAAAAG
>NW_023639070.1:0-2500 GCF_015228065.2 Penaeus monodon
AGAAACCCCCCCCCCCCAGGTTTCCTGCTGGACGTCCAAAGAGGACCACTTATGACGTCAGAGACTACTATGACGTCATATCCAAAGCGCAATGATAGCAAAATAATATTCGAAATTAGTTCGAGTTACCGTAAAAATTTCATTTGGATGTTGTATCATAGGACATAAAGTATGGGTAATTTTCCATGTGCGAGTACATTACATGAACACAGGGGGGGGCGGTGTTATTGCGCAATATTTGTTAAAAAAACCCTTGACGTGGCGGTGTACGATGATATTGCATGGAGCTGTCAAATGTACGATATGATCAAAAATTATGACACTCCCAATCTAATTTTAAACCTATTTCTAATACTTTTGGGGTTTAAACTAGTATTTCGTTATGAATATTTCTCAGTATACTAAAACATTTCGTCATTAGGGAAATGAAAGGTTGAAATATAACGATAAAATCACAAATAAAGTGGCAACTCAAGCTGCGAGTGTATAAATACCGTCACTCCGACGTTGATCAAGGAAAGAACAAGTAGTAGCAGAACAAGGAGTAGCAGTTGAAACTTTCGTTTAAAATGGGTGTGAAATTATAACAATTTATCGTTATTGTGATATGAATCGATATAACAAAAAATATATAATATATATATATATATATATATATAAAATATATTATATAATGTACAGATAGTGTAACAATTATAACCAATATTTTTAAATACATTTGGAGGATTCCCACCATGATTTGTCTTGCTTGGACTAAGTAATTGAGTGCATTTTTTATCTTCAATACGTCACTGTTCATATGGCACCTTATGGACATAAATACCCAATGTCTAAGATGATATTGACTGCGAGCCCGAAATGCATTACATAGTTCCATTATCTCCTATAAATGATATATCGCTCTCTTTCCCCAGCGAGCTCAAATATGAAAGAGAGAGATGAAATACTTATCACGACCTGACCCTCACGGACAAGGTAGTCCTTGAGGGTGAGGTCGTGTCTCACACCGAAGATAACGGGTTTTTTACTGGGCGACACGTGGCCAGTTGACTCGAGGAAGGACTCTGTTTGACTCCAAAGGGCGATGCCATTCCCCATCGGCAAGGACCCTTCGGGAAGCGGCTGCGCTGGGCCGTCCTGCAGCGACATCAGGTAGGTTGGGTCTGTATAATGGGTGTTAAGAGGGATTTAAAAAACGTAATATTTGTCATTTGGGGGGATGATCCTCTAATATAAAAAGTTTTCGGGGCGTCTTTTACTAAGTGTAGTCGGTCTTGTGCCAACAGCGAGTGCTGCTCTGGTTGCAAGCGACGTCCGACCGCTCCCAGGATTCTCAACAACGTCATCGGGCTATCACTCGGGGCGAGGGCCCTCCGTGGTCAGCTCCGACGCCCCAACGGGCCCCCACTCGAAGTCAGCGACAGCGAAGACGGACGACGACAGTGACTGGGGCGGGGACGAGTGGCCCCTGGAGCGCCCCCTCCCCCTGCCGGAGTGGGGGTGCGAGCGCCCGACCTCAAGTTCTCCAGCCTCCAACACTACTACGGTTTTGTGGCGAGGGTGACCCGGGTCCTCCCACGTCGCCCTCGACACCCACTGCTACGACATTTTTCTCCAATTTCCTCGCGTGAGTAGCTCGGATATCTATTTAGTGAATATATATATTTAAAGAACTAGAATCTGGTCAGACCTAGAATCTAGTCCAGTTTGTGCTTCGAAACTGTTTTGATTATTCACATTTACTTATTAAAATTCATATATATATATATATATATAATAAATTGATTTCGACCTTGCCCGAATCGCGATGTTCTAATAGTATTTAACTTACAGCTTAGTAAGGAATCCCTAGCGTTCAAGAGGAATATGACGATCTAAAAGGAATTCTACCGTGACTACGACCCCCCACTCGTGCCGGGTCGCTAAAACCTGCGTGGGGTTTAGCGGGTGACCTCGCCACCAGACTCTCTCCCCCCGAGGTTCTTTTTCCCGGCTGAAGGATGCCACATACCAGGTAAGAATCATGAAAGAAATTTCACATCAGTTCTTGTGCAAATCGCTTTAAGTCAATACTAAAATATTTATGTTATTAAAAAAAAACAAAGTAACATCTTTTTCATGCAGCAAAGACTTGGAATAAAATATTTAAAATTCCTATGCACTTGATTTAGAACTAGGAAAAAAATATTTCTCCCTTCACCCCCAGACAGGGCTGATGGGAACCCCTCACTGCAGCGTGTCCGGGCCTTTTGGACCAGAGGCCCAGATGTGGCAGGTCACAGAGGAACCACTGTACCACCACAAGGGGTTAAACTCGTTTAATTATTATTACTAACAGTATCGTCTATATTAGGTTTCTTGTGAGGAAAAGTGGTGGACGTGGACTGGTATTGCTCCCGGGAGTGTCCCGCCCAACACTCCGTTGAAAAGAACATGTGATGCTGTGTGTGAGGGTGAGCGTGTGCGCCCCTCCCGGGGGTCATGCTCTTCGACCCGGGCT
>NW_023639070.1:7500-10000 GCF_015228065.2 Penaeus monodon
TTATCTTCGGTGTGAGACCGACCTCACCTCAAGGACTACCTTGTCCGTGAGGGTCAGGTCGTGATAAAAATATTTCATCTCTCTCTTTCATATTGAGCTCGCTGGGGAAAAGAGAGCGATATATCATTTATAGGAGATAAGGAACTATGTAATGCATTCGGTCTCGCAGTCAATATCATCTTAGACATGGGTATTCATGTCCATAAGGTGCCATATGAACAGTGGGCGTATTGAAAGATAAAAAAAAATGCACTCAAATCGTTAGTCAAGCAAGGGCAACTCATGGTGGGGTCCTCCAAAAGTATTTTTAAAAAATTGGTTATAATTTTTACACTATTCTGTACATATATATATATATATATAATATATATATATATATATATATATATAGTTTTGTTATATCGATTCATATCACAATAAACGATAATATGTTATAAACACACCCATTTTAGCGAAAGTTTCAACTGCTACTCCTTGTTCTGCTACTACTTGTTCTTTCCTTGATCAACGTCGGAGTGACGGTATTTATACACCCGCAGCTTGAGTTGCCACTTAGTTTATTTGTGATTTTATCGTTATATTTCAGCCTTTCATTTCCCTAATGACGAAATGTTCAGTATACTGAGAAATATTCATAACGAAAAACTAAATTAACACAATAGTATTAGAAAATAGGTAATATTAGATTTTTAGTGTCATAATATTGATCATAATCGTACATTTGACAGCTCCATGCAGAATATCATCGTACCACCGCCAAAGTCCCAAGGGTTTTTTTAACAAATATTGCGCAAAAACAACCGCCCCCCACTGTGTTCATGTAATGGGACTCGCACATGGAAAATTACCCATACTTTATGTCCTATGATACAACATCCAAATGAATTTGTACGGTAACTCGAACTAATTTCGAATATTATTTTGCTATCATTGCGCTTTGGATATGACGTCATAGTAGTCTCTGACGTCATAAGTGGTCCTCTTTGACGTCACAGAGGATCGATGTTGACCGTTTTACGTCTTCGGTAATCGCCATTGAGGTCATAAACCTAAATGAGAGGAGAGAGAGAGAGAAAAGAGAGAGAGAGAGAGAGAGAGAGATAATTCATAAAAAAACGGACACTTCATATCACAAGCGCGACAACTGTATCTCTGAGTTTTAAGGTGCATGCTCTCAATTAGTCTGGAACGTAATGAGTTGGAGTTAAAATAATCGTATCTAATTTCACAAATGATTGTCCTATGATCGTATGATTAATACCCATTCATTAATGTCATAATTGATCCTCTGTGATGCTACATGAAGTCATAGGTAATGACCACAAACGAAAAAATAATCGCTTTTGGCGCTTCTAGAATTTAAGAACGGACGTTCCTGCCCGTCACTAGCAGTCGGCGATGTCTTCAAATCCTTGTTACCAACTTTCAAGAGAAAGAGGAGAGAGAGAGAGAGAGAGAGAGAGAGAGAGAGAGGAAGAGGAGAGAGAGAGGAGAGAGAGAGAGGGGAGAGAGGAGAGAGAGAGCGTACGAGAGAGAGAGAGAGAGAGAGCAGTATATATAATATATATATTGTTACGCCGACTGCCTCGTCTCTCTCTGCCACTAACACAAGGCAGGCTAAGCAGACGGGCGTGCTATACACAGGGTCGTGAAACACTGAACAGCTCCAAGAGGCACCGAGCACCACAGCGTCCCAAAAACACCACGAGGGGACGCCAAGTGGCGAGGCAGGGCACGAAAAAAACACACGATGACAGTCTTTCCTTTATTTACACAAGTTATTTACCCGAAACACTTTTCTATAGGCACAATACAGGGGGAAACCAGCATGTCACACTGCACGTTACAGCTTATAACAGGGCAACACAAAGTATATCGGGCCCGCAAGGGCCCCACACGAGGTCTTCACAGGAGCAGCACCCAACTGCGTTTTCCCTTTGGCTTGTTCCTCGCTCCTCCGCTCACAGCCAGCTGCGTCATGTTTGCCCAGGTCCCTTCATGTTAACACATGCCCAGGTCATCCTTTTCATGTTAACACATGTTTCGCACAGAGACAAAGAGCCACTGGCGTAGCACTATCCCCCCTATCAAGCAGATAGGGGGGATAAAAAACACCAAAACCCCTAAACCTGAAACAAACTACAGAAAATTTAAATAAAATTAGTCCTCAGGAACAAACAAAATTCTTTCAAACTAAAGTAACCGTAATTGAAAATCAGTTCTCAGAAACACAAAAATCTTTCATCCAGCGCGGCTTTTTCGTTTCGCTGGGTCGCTCTGGAGGTTGGGCGGGGGTAGATGGGAGTGGCCACCCAGAGGGGTATTCCTTGTCCCAAGACCTGGCTCATGGTCACCATTGACGTCTGCTGCATCGCCCTCACCGTCCAAACGCTCGTCCTCATTTCGGTCAGCGTCTGCCACGTCCTCATCGCCGCTACTGGGTCTAACGTCATCTTCTTTTTCACCATGGCCCCAGGAGTAGCTTCCTGGCCCATGGTAA
>NW_023639071.1:0-2500 GCF_015228065.2 Penaeus monodon
AGAGTTTTGAAATTATGAGCGGTGAAGCTTAGCAGGTGCAAGTTTTTTAAAATTGATTTAGATGCAGGTATCCCCAAAATTTACAAGTACACCCAAAAGATCAGCAAAAAACATGCATTAAGCACACCTTTCGGCCATTAAGAATGAAAAAGATAGCAAATCGGATTATCGAACATACCAAGCA
This sequence comes from Penaeus monodon, assembly GCF_015228065.2. Taxonomy (NCBI): domain Eukaryota; kingdom Metazoa; phylum Arthropoda; class Malacostraca; order Decapoda; family Penaeidae; genus Penaeus; species Penaeus monodon. The sequence continues at coordinate 185 of NW_023639071.1, forward strand.
CAAAACAGCGTTACAAGCAAAGGAATCAGGGAGACAGAATTTTTGCAACATTACAGGTATATTTAGATGACGTAATTGTGTTTAGCAAACGGTTAAGGAACATATTGTTAGGTTAAGGGATCTGCTTGAAAGAATGGGGTACACATGGCCTTAACTTAAACCTAAAAAGTGTACGCTCTTTGCATCAAAAGTGACATATTTAGGATATCAGGTTTCGGAAGAGGGCATGACGACAGACCCAGCGAAAGTAGAAGCAGTTAAGTCGTGGCCTCTGCCGAAAACTGTCAGAGATGTGAGAGCATTCATTGGATTCTGTTCATTTTACAGAAAATTTGTGAAACACTTTGCACAAAAGGCAGCACCACTACATGCTCTTATGTCAGGAGATTCACGGAGATCCATTGTCGGGGAATGGGATGAGAAATGTCAGAGCGCGTTTGAGGATTTAAAGGCGATGTTAATTACAGCTCCTGTTTTAAAATGTCCTGATTTCACGAAGGAATTCATCTTAGAAACTGATGCCAGTTTTAAGGGTTAGGAGCTGTGCTATCACAGAAGCACGAGGGGAAGATTCATCCCGTATGTTATGCCAGTAGAGGTCTAAGGAATTCGAAAGAAACATGTTTAAATTATAGCTCAAGAAAGGGTTTGAATTATTAGCGTTAAAGTGGGGAGTTTGCGATAAATTCAAAGACTATTTAGCGGGAAGGGAATTTATTATTTTCACAGATAACAGTCCGTTGAGTCCCCCTGGAGACTCTAAGCTTGGAGCGGGCGAAAGTCAGTGGTAAATAATTTTCAACAGTTTAATTTCACGATAAAGTACAAGCCTGGCAGGGATAACACGGTAGCTGATGAGCTAAGTAGGTTGACACAGGAGGTGGAGAGTGATACGGATGAAGAATAAACGGCAATGGCAGCCACCAAGACTCGAATGTGGGAGAGCTTTGGTCGCAGGGGGGGATAATGGTTCAGGTGAGCTGAAGTGTTTCAAGGGATTTGTCAGATAGGAGACTCAAATGTCTAAGGGGAGGAGGAGGACTGGTTGAAAAAAGGAAGTTTTCAAATTTGTATAGAGTAGAGAGAATTTAGTTGTACAGATGGAATTGTTTTGGCTAACAAAAGCGTGGGAATAATTTGTGGAAAATTATCCCAGTATTGACTCCAAGTTACAAAAGGCAGTTATTGCACGCCTGTCATGATCTTTCGTGTGCCATCAAGGAGGATATAACCCTTAGTTTTAGTTAAAAGTCGAGGGTACTGGCAGGAATGTTCACTCGGTAGGAGAATACGTGGCTGGATGTGGCCATGCGCGTGCTAAAGACGAGACCCGAAGCTGCTGCTTTAATGGGGAGATTAGACACGAGCAAACCCCGGGGGAAATGTTGCCATTGATTTCACGTCTTAGAAAAGAGAATGGGAATAGGAAAATGTTTTTAGTCGTTACAGACATCTTCAGTCGGTGTTCTTTTTGCTGTTTTCCAACAAGAGACCAAAGCAACACAGTAGCAAGATTTTAACAGAACAGATTTGTTGATAGATTTGTGCGCGTCCCGGAATAGGATTACGTGTCGGACACAAGGGAGGAATTTTCCTAATTTTCCGTATTAACAGTTATGCAATGTTCTGGGGTAGAGAAATTAGAACGACGCATAGCACCCCAAGGAAATGGGTGTTGCGAGAGGTTTATCGAACTCTACACGTCTCTTAGTGACATTGATGAAAGAGCAAAGAAGAAATGCCTAGCACATAGCTGCCATGTTGCATATCATGCTACCCCACATGCACCACAGGATATTCACCTTTCAGTTATTCTTTGGCAGGGAGCCTAAGTTACCTCAGGATCGTATAGTAAATTCTTCATCAGACGAACTATTGATGATTGGATAATTGAATTAAGGGCGATACAAGAGACTGTTATGGATGGGCAAAGGAACGTAAAACAGCAGAAATGAGATGACGAGGAGCAAAGGACCTAAGCAAAGGATATTAATTGGGGAGTCGGCCAGGACGTTTTACAAAATTAATGTAAAATAGGCAGAAAAAATGGCAGGAAACCCGTTTTTCCAATGCTAAAGCGCTGGGTAATACTGGAGATTTTTGGAACCCAAAACGGGATGGTATCAGATACGATCTTTTGCATGAGGATGACAGGTGAGGAGCGATTGGAACGGATGCCACCTGAGGGCTGCACAAATTACAACCTTTTGTTTTTTTTTTTTTTTTTGGAAAGTACCAGAAGCAAATGAACCGATATGTAACAAGACCTTCTCCACTGCGATTGCGTAGTCGTGTATAAGAAGTAGACAGAGGGAA
>NW_023639071.1:25000-32500 GCF_015228065.2 Penaeus monodon
CCTCACAATCGTGCCTCGTGCCTCTCGCCTCCGCCTCTCGCATCCGCCTCTCGCCTTGCATCTCGCAACCTCACGCCTCAATCGTGCGGTCTCTCGGGCGCACTTGTGACGTTGGCACGGCCTTCTCCACTCCACACCGGAAACCCGAGGAATGTTTTTAGATACACCTTTCGGCTGTTACCCCCTCGGTGGGTTAGGTCTCGTCTGGCGCTGTTCGAGTGGTGAATGGACTCCACACTGGGGGATTCCCCTGGCCTTTCGCTAGTAATTATTTTCATATTCTGGTTTCGTCTATTTTTTTTTGTTTATTTTATTTTCTCGTTCACATAATTTCATTGATCAGTTATGGTCACATTTCATTTTATTTTCTGTTTTCTAATTTTTTATTTTTTCTATGGTCCATGAATATCGCCTTTTTGTTTAGGTCCTTATTTAAATCGTACAACATTTTCGGGGGAAAATATTTTTAAAAATATATATTACCGGAATTCTCTATTCATTCACCCACTCACATTTTATTTCATACGATGCCACTTCCTTTCATACGTCACTGCTTTCAATAGGCTTCCATTCACACTTCGCTACGCATTCTCAGTCCTCCGAGTAGTCACTACGCTTCACGTAGGCTAATGATTCAACTTCGTTTGGCCTTATTTTCCGACATTGTCACTTCTTTCACTCCTTACCCTTTCATCGCCACCCTCTTACTTTTTCGCTCAGCTCCACTCTGAGCCAGTCATTCCAAACCTTTCTCTGTGTAAATATACGTCAGAAGTCAAATCTTTCACACACACTTTTTTTGCAAAGGAACAATTTGTAAGTTTGACCCAAGTCTTACCTCTTGCCAGCCGGATTTAAAACAGTATGGAAACTGGCACAATGAATTCATGTCTTCTTCCATCATCTCTCCTTCACCAGCCTGATTTAACAGTATGGAAAACTGGCGTAATAACACCTTTTCCTTTACTCTGCCTCAGTCTCCTTTAGCCCAGCTGACTAAACACTACAGTAACTGCGCCAGATTTACCTATTTCGTCTTTCCTTCTGTTTCCATCTTCCCCGATCCTTTTCTACCGTTTCATCATTCTCTCGCTCCTTTCCCGGATTTATTTTCTCAGCATCCAGACTTACCACTTCCTACTCCTATAAACTCTGGCGTCAGCCCCTCGGCCTACCACTTCCAAAGCTGTATAATTTCGGCGTCCAGTCTCATTCTTCCTTTCCCCATGACTCCTTATCCCTTCACTTCCATTCTTTAGGGGGGGGGGGGGGACTTCTTTCCTTTGAATTTCTAAATCCGCCTAGTACTTCCCTTCACCTTACTTAAACACCATCCCAGGCCTATACTAATAGAAATGCAGCTGAGGTTAGGAGGAGAGAAATGAAAGCATTAGCTCAGTCAGGTGAGGGTCGCCAGTCCTCATTACAGGATAGATTCCCTGCTTTCACATGTTTTTAACACTAAATGATGGACGGATAGATATAGTAGAATAGAATGAAAGACTTAGCTCGAAGTCAGGTTAGAGGACGCCAAACCTCGTTTCAGTGATGAACCCTGGCTTTCACCAATTTTTTATTCCCTTCTGTATACATCTATTACACACTACGCAATCGCCGTGGAGAATGGTCTACTATCGGTTCAGTTGCTGCTGGTACTCAAAGTGTTGTAATTTTGGTAGCCGCTCAGGTTGCATCTGTTCTCATTCCTCCTCTTTGCATCCTCATCGCAAGATCTAATCTTATCCCTCCCGTTTGGGTTCCAATCTCCAGTATTACCCAGCGTTTTAGCATGACACTGTCCTCGCATTTTTCTTCTGCCTTTTTTTGACATTACTTCCTTAGTAAACTTCCTGGCGGGACTCCCAATTAATATCCTATTGGCTTTATGTCCCTTTGCTTCCTCGTCATCTCTTTCTGCTTGTTTTCCGTTCCTTTTGCACATCCCTACAGTCCTCTTGTATCTCCCTTAATTCACTTATCAATACACATAGGTTCGTCGATGAAGAATTTACTATACGATCCTGAGGTACTGTAGGCTCCCTGCCAGACTAACTGAAAAGGTGAATATCCTGTTGTTGCATGTGGGTCATTATGTATGCAACTAAGGCTGCTGGTGCTCAGGCCATTTTCTTCCTTTGCTCTTTCAATCTAATGTCCTAAGAGCCCGTGTAGAGTTCGATTAAACTCTCGCACCAAACACATTCCTTGTGGGTGATTGCTGTCGTTCTAAATTTTCTCTACCCCATATATTGCTACTTTTTTGATTTTAATTAGGAACTTAGAAAATTCCTCCCTTGTCCGACAGTATCTATCCGGAGCTCCAACTCTATCAAAAAAATCATGTTCTTTTTAAATCTTTGCTATGTTTTTTGCTTTTTGGTCTCTTGTGGAAAAGCAAAAGATACCGAATGAAGAGCTGTAACGACTAAACATTTTCTATTCCCATTCTCTTTCTAGACTGTGAATCAATGGCTACATTTCCCAGGGTTTTTGCTCGTGGTCCTAATCTCCCCATTACAGCCTGCAGCTTTCGGTGTCTCGTCTTATTAGCTCCGCTGTCCTCTGCCACTATCCGCCACGTATTCTCCACGTAAGTTGACATTCTGGCCAGTACCCTCGCTTTAACTAACTAAGGGTCTATTCCTCCCTTGATGGCGAAATTATCATGACAGGCGTGCAACTAACTGCCTTTGTACCTTTGGCGTTCATACTGGATAATTTTTCCACAAATTTATTCCCACTCTCTTTTTATGGCCAAAACAATTCCATCTTGTACAACTAAATTCTCTCTTACTCTATACAAATTTTCGAAATCTTTCCTTTTTCACCATCCTCCTCCTCCCCTTTAGACATTTGATCTCCAGTATCTGACAATCCCCTTGAAACACTTCATCCATCCTGGGCACCTTTTCCCCCTGCGACCAAAGCTGCCCACATTCGGTCTGTGTGACCGTCATTGCCGTGTATTCTTCATCCGTATCACTCTCACACCTCCTGTTCCACCTACTTAGCTCATCAGCTCCGTGTTATCCACTGCAGCTTGTACTTTTTCGTGAAATTAAACTGTTCAATTATTTACCCACTGGCGATTTCGACCGCTCCAGCTTGAGGTCTCCAGGTGACCTCAACGTTACTGTTATCTGTGTAAAAATATACATTCCCTTCCCGCTAAATAGGTCTTTGATTTTATCGCAACTGCCCACTTAACGCTAAATAATTCTAACTTTTCTTGAGCGATAAATTTGCATGTTTTTCTGAATGATCCTTAGACCTCTACTGCATAACATACTGATGAATCTTCCCTCGTCTTCTTGATAGCACGGCTCCTATCCGCTTAAAACTGGCATCAGTTTTCTAAGATGAATTCCTTCGTGAAATCAGGACAGTTTAAACAGGAGCTGTAATTTAACCTCGCCTTTAATTCCTCAAACGCGCTCTGACATTTCTCATCCATTCCCAGACATGATCTCCGTGAATCTCTGAACTAAGAGCATGTAGTTGTTGCTGCCTTTTGTGCAAAAGTGTTCACAAATTTTCTGTAAATGAACAGAAGCCAATGAATGTCTCACATCTCGGACAGTTTTCGCAGAGGCCGACACTTAACTGCTTCTACTTTCGCTGGGATCTGTCCGTCCATGCCCTCTGCCGAAACCTGATTATCCTAAATATGTCACTTTTGATTCAAAGAGCGTACACAGTTTTAGGTTTAGTTTAATGCTGTGTCGCATTCTTTCAAGCAGATCCTTAACCTAACAATATGTTTCCTCACCGTTTTGCTAAACCCAGTTACGTCATCTAAATATAGCAGTTAATGTACAAAATTCTGTCTCCCAGAATCCTTTTCATGTAACGCTGAAACGTGTCTTGTACTGTTAGATAATCCCATTGGCAATCTTTAAATGCATATGGCCGAAAGGTGTGCTGAATGCAGTTTTATGCTGATCTTTTGGGTGTACTTGTATTTGGTGTACCCTGCATCTAAATCAAGTGTTGAAAAAAACTTTGCACCTGCTAATTCTTCAACCGTCTACATTATCCTTGGCAGAGGAATGCGTCTCTAATTGGTTATTTTTAGTTGCCTGTAATCTATCACAGCCTTAAAGTGTTATCAGCTTGCGCACCACAACTTGGCAGGCAGAGTAGGCTTACGCCGGCACATCACCCCTTGTTTGCATAACTTTTCCGATGTGTTCTTTTACTCCGGAACTTATTAGTGGTATTCGCCTGTAGGTATTTTAATGGGTTGCTCAGTTTCAACGGTCTGTCTGATGGACAACCCTTAGCTTTTCCTAGTGGCTCTTTTCATTAGCAAACGGTCCTATATGCTTCTCAAATCTCATTACACCTCCTTTTGGTTTTTGTTAAATTGTCATCAATGATTTTTACTTCAGGCAATTTTCATTTACCAGATGCACGCTTGCAGTGTTGAACTTCCTTCTCTTCTATTTTTTCCCTCTGCTCTTGCAACAGTTGCTATCCGCCAATTCCTTCTTAATCTACAGACTTGTTTTAATAGGTTTGCTACTAGTTGTATCTCCCTTCCCACTCTTTAATAGGACCATAGCAGGCAGCGTTTTATACCCCCTCAGGAACCCATCCTTCTGTTCTTCTGTCATGGCTCAATCACACCACCTGGCTTTTTACCTGCTTATTGCGGGATCTCGACTGGCACCAGTCTCATACTAGATGGCGGAATTACCGGCATTTGGCTTTCCCGGTTAAATGACAAATCCCCAGTCTTCATTTTAAATATAACTTGCGGATGCCCTCACATTTGCTAATATAGTCCTTTCCACTCTTCCCAGTTAACACTTGCGTTACATAGATTGTACATTATCCGCCATACCTCTGCCACTTTTGACAACACATCAATGCATACAACACTGGGGGTAGCTCTCCCCACTCTATCAACAAATCAAGTAATACTGCATTCACTTTGCCCCCAGATTCATAGTACTTTTATACTACCTCTACACGGTACTACCACCACCCACTGAACCGAATGCTAAGTTTAACGCGTTGCAGCTTTATCCCATGGCGCAAATATTATTCATAAACTTCAGAACTCTTAAGAAACGTCGGCCCGGTTATCACACAAACCAACAACATCTACAGCTTCAATATTTACGTACCCGTGGTCTGTTTGTTTTTTATATGTCCCACTTCTATCCTTTTTAACCATTGGAATATCCTATTGCTGCCGCCGCTTGTTACCCCATTATTCACATTGCTACTGCTGGCCTCTTGGTTTGGCGGTTTTATACTCCCAATGGGCCTCACTAGTTTTCCGCTGCTGTATCGGCGAGCACTTACGAGTCTCCCCAGACTTAACGTTCATTTGTATTTTGTCACCTCGTGCGTATGCACAGTCATACAATTCAACTAACAATCTCTACCGTCTGCAAACTTTCCCTTATGGCACCACGCAATATTGACCCTTTTTTACGCGCTCTTATACAAATTCTACTCTTCTTTTCCGAATTCTTTCTTTATGTACAGAACATTTCTTCGTCCCTTCCCATCTTTATCTTTCCTTTGCGAGAAGATTTCCACTCAATGCTCTTTTTTGCTAGCCACTCTATCCACTCATCTGACGATCACTGGCCATCTGCTCTTACCTCCCGCTTAGCTTCAATCCTAGCTGGCTCTTCATATTCCTCGCCACACATTCTCCGATCATTCTACGATCTATTTCTTTCCACCTTGCTTAAGGCTTCGCTCATCCCCAATAACACGTCTAAAAATTCCCCACCTCTCATGCTTCCCCTGCTTTCTGCCTGCCTCGTCGATAAATCCCAAACGATTATTCTGCTCCTATATACTTTCACCACTCTTCCATATTTCTCTATGCTATGGCCAATCCTGTTTCTAATTACGCACTCCTCTAGGCCGCCGATCCCTCTCTGTGATTCAACCACAAATTTCACTTTATCCTCCTCATTTCCGACCAACTGTCCCATTGCCCTGTTTGCTTGCTTGATCCATCTCTCCACATCCACTTTCCTGTGTATACTCTAGTGCTGGAGTCTTTCCGAATAATAGAAGGACATTTCACTGTGCCTATGCTGAATACTAGCTAAGTCTTCTAAAATTTCCAAAGTCCTATTCCCATAATTGTTTTCCTCATTAATTACTTTCTACTCTACTTGATCCGCGTCGGTAACTCCCATTTCTACTTTGATATCTACAGCCTCCATCCCGTTTCCCGTCGGATTTCTCGATATATCAAATAAAATGCGTAACAGTAATCCCACAATTAGCCTAACAACCGCAAATGTGTTCCCCCGTGTCCATCTTTCACACCAATTATTATATGAGCATCGAGAGGAAAACTCTGCTACCATTGTAAGGTTGCACTTGATTAATTTCTTATTTCTGGTCTGGCCCTCCACCGTATCACACCTTTGTGGTCACCGCTGCGTTGTTGCTCAGTTTCCATTGGTTTAAAAAAGAACACTATTACCATCTAGATTTAATTACCTAATCCTCACACACACAAAACCAAATATAAAATACAAAATAAAAAAAATAGAAAAACATAAATCACAAAATATTTAATCAAGAGACATTAAAGGTTTTGTTTCCTTTGTGACCCATAACCGCTCCCCATAACCTTATAGCTTTTCCGTTTCTTTTCACATATCACACAAATGTCTGAGTGTTGTGGCTTTATCCTCACTTTTTTCAGCTTTCCTCTCTCCTCACACTCGTGGCCTCGTGCCTCTCGCCTCTCGCTCCACTGCCTCTCGCCTTGCGTCTCGCACTCACGCCTCACTCGTGCGGTTCTGTACGGGGCGCACCTTGTGACGTGGCCCGGCACTTCTCCACTCCACCCGGAACCCGAGGATGTTTTAGATAACTTTCGGCTGTTACCCCTCGGGTGGTAGTCTCGTCTGGCAGCTGTTCGATTGTGAATGGACGTACCTGGGGGATTCCCCTGGACATCGCTAGTAATTTATTTTCCATATCTGGTTTCGTCTTTTTTGTTTTGGTTTATTTTATTTTCTCGTTCACATAATTTCATTTAATTAGTTATGGTCACTTTTCCTTTATTTTCTGTTTCTAATTGTTTTATTTTTTTCTATGGTCAAATGATATCAGCTTTTTTTTAGGTCACTTATTTTACATCATTACAACATTTTCGGGGGCAAAATATTTTTAAAAATAATATATCACCAGGCATTCTCTATTCATTCACCACTCAACTTTTATTTCATACGAATGCACACTTCCTTTCATAACGTCGACTGCCTTCAAGGGCTTCATTCACCTTCGACTCGCATTCTCATTCACTCTAGGTAGTCACTACGCTTCACGTAGCTAAGGATTTCACTGTGTTTGGCTTATTCCGAATTGGCTCACTTATGGCACCCTTTACCCTTTCATATATATATACCACACACACACACACACACGGCACACCACACACACACACTCCACACACACACCGCACACCCACACCACACACCCACCACACACACACACACACACACCCACACA
>NW_023639071.1:40000-45404 GCF_015228065.2 Penaeus monodon
CAGATCGAAGTAAACCCCGCGCGCCCGACAAAAAAACCGCCTCAGCACACCGTTGGAACTTCGAATTAAACCCGGATCCCCTATGGGGCTTAAATGTCAAGGCACTTTTTCAAAGTAATGTAACGAATCTTAGGCGACAAAAATTTTCTCTACTTTAATAGTATGTATTTAACCGCTGAGGAAATGGCCTAAAATTTAAAAGGTAAAAAATGCGCATTTGTGCAACACGTAAAAATATTGGGTTTTGTCAGAAGGAGGGATCAGTACTGACCAGAAAAAATAAAAGGGGTAAGACTGGCCTCCCCCAAACAGAAAAAGGTACGTGTTTCATAGGATTCTGTCCTTCTCCCGAAGTTCTGTAAACACTTCGCGCAAACAGCCGCACCTTACACCGGGAAATGTCGGGCGTTTTACCCCAAATGTATCGAATGAATGGCGGTGAAGGGAAAGAAGCTTTCCAAAAATTAAAATCGCCCCCCACAAGTGCACCAGCCCTTAATGCCCAAATTTATCAGGATTTATATTAAAAAAAATGACGCCAGCTTTGGGGGTTAGGACCCTTTTTCACAAAGGGAAAAGGGGGGAAGTTACACCCGGTAGTTATGCGACAGAGGGGTTAGTCGTCAGAAAAAAACATGGTAATTTAGTCCGCGAAAACTCGAACTACTGGCACTAAAAGGGCGGTCGTAGTAAATTCTACTGTATTAGCAGGTAAACATTTCCCCGTCAACGCCTTTGAGCTTTTAGAAACAGCGAGGTTGGGAGGGGTAGAGAGCGAAGTGTAGTGACTTACAGAAATTAAATTTTCACATTAAAACAAACCCGGTAAAGAAAATACGTGGCAGATGAACTGTCCAGTTGCCTCGAGATGAGACATTGCGACTGTGACAAGTAGGGGGTGGGGCCATTTTAAAAAAAATGAGAACCGAAGATTAAGGTCCGAAGGAGAACAAAAAGATGAACAAAATAAGATGCCCGTTTCCCCGCTATTATTAAATACAATGGGAAATGACCGAGACAAAAAATTTAAGACATTTAAAAGCGAAGTTTTCCCGGAAAAACTATATGGACAAAAAACAATCAGGAAGAAAGGGGAATAGTTTTCCCAAAAATTAATGGGCTTAATTCATTTTTAAAATTAGACCGTATACCCCCAAAATTACAAAAAACTGTCAAAATGTTGCCATGAGGGGGGCACAAGGACGAAATCGACCTGGACCTCGGAAAAAAAAGGGGTTTGGGCCAGGAGGGCAGGCGGCCCGGAGTAGTAGCGAACTGCAGTAAATGCGGCGAGCAAAAGAAGAATCCCGAAACCGCCCCCCTGTATGGGAAGATGAAGAAAAATAGACCGGGGGAAACTATTAGCGAATTTTTCGCTTCCTAGAGAAAAAAAGGGATCGAAAACGTATAGTGGTACGGATATATTAAAGCTTTATGCTTTGCATCCCACTCGCGTCAAAAGGGCCACTACAGTTGCAAAAATACTAAAAGAACAGATCTTTGATAAATTCGGATCCCGAAAAATTACTTTTGCCCAAGGGGAGGAATTTCCCAGCTCTGAAATTTTAAAATCTTTGCTCATTGACGAGATAAAAAAAATACAAAACGAGTGCCTACACCCCCAGGGAAACGGTACATGCAAAAGTTAACCCGAATCTACACGATCTATTAGTCACTCGATGAATGGGCAAAAAGGGATGGCCCGACTATTTTTTGGCCTCTAGCCTGTACAACGCTACCCCCCACGCAACGACAGGGTTTCCCCATTCGGGCCCCTTTTGGGTAGAGAACCGAAACTAGAGAGAGGGAAAGGTTTAATAACACAGAAAAAAGCCGGATGAGTGGTTATGTGAATTAAGGGGCATACACAAAAACTTTTGGGGGATATAGCAAAAATGGTAGAAAAAAAAGGGAAAGGCACAAACTCGAAGAAGTCGGGAAAAAACGAGCAAAAAAAAAATCGTGGTACTTTGGGCAAGAGGTTTTTGGGGAAACAAAAAAAGCAAGGAGGGTGTAAAATGCAAAATCAGTGGTCGATGACCGATGGGGAGTAGTAGAAATATGGAAAATAAGTGGGGATATATAAGATAGGTAAAGTGAGGTGGGGGTATTCAAAGGGTTGAAAACGCTAAACTGAAGAGGCCCCAGATTTAAGACCCCCCGGAATGAAAACGAAAAGTAGAAACGAAAAAAACACGTCGTAGCCTTCCCTAGAAATTTAAGGAATAGGACCTTTTTTACAACAAAGGGAGAAAACTGAATAAATTTTTTTGACATCGCTTTGACCGAGGTTGGGGTGAAAGCGGGGACATCCTGAACGAGGGCTGGCGCCTTACCTGATTTGAGTTTTCTTTCATTTTTTCCCTATTGTATCTACCCCTTCCGATTTTTAGTTTTTAAGAATAGGTAAAAAGGGGACGAATGATATAGGCTTATGTAGGGGGGGTTTAAATAAAAGGGAAATTTAAAACATTTTTCCTAACGAATTACTTTCGCGTGTTAGTTATAAAAAAAAAATTTGAAAGGCGAATGATAGATAAAAGAACAAAGAGCAAAAAAGTATGGGTGCGTGTGGATGCGTGGTAAATATTTAAAAACCAAAGAAGGAAAAAATGAAGTGATGGTAGCTGTGAGGAAATTACGAGCGATCATGTGCAAGTAGACATATAACAGAAAATTTATGGCGTGACAAGCGGGGGAAAATGGACGTACCCTGAGTTGATTAGAAAGGGGGATATGGTATTTCGGTAGAGAGCGGACATAACAATCCCCACGTTTAAATAAGGTTTGGGAAATTTGTATGTACTCTTTTCCCTCTTTTTAAGTAAACTGAATAATACCCCGGTAAATCGCGAGAATATAGTGATACTTTTTCTGTCGAATCGATATGTAAAAGTAAAAACACTTGCGATAGGAAACATAGAGTTGCGCCCTTAGTTTAAACGGAAGTGGGAGGTGGGAAACGACGCCGTGCGGGTTATACGAAGTGAGGCTCTTGATTTTCCCAAACTTTAACGAGTTTTCTGGTTTCTTTATTAGTGCAGAAAGATGGTCCGAGGGGAAAGTAGGCTCAGAGGGAGTGAGCTGTAAACTTAGATGGGGGAAGAAAGGGGGGAAAAAAAAGGAAGAAAGGAAGGAAAGGGAAGGGAAAGAAGGAAATGGGAAAAAATTGACAAAGGTTTTAGTAATATAATGAGGGGTGAAGTTAATTGGGCAAACCACCCAATGACTGAAAAAGAGCATGGATGTGTTGAGTGGATGAATGTTTTATTTTATATTAGTTATACATTTTGTAAATGTAATCAGTGGTGAGAAAAAAACAACATTTGAGGGGTGATAATGTTCATATGAAAATTATATTCATAAGCATTATTCTTACCGATTTTCCAGATTTATATAAACGATTACACCTGTGATTTTTTGGTAGCAGAGCGTGGTTGTTCGGTTGCAAATATGTCCCCAACTCCTAAAGTCTCAGACTCGACATTCGGGATCGTTTAAATTCCTTTTTTAACTTTTTCCCTTTAGACCCTTTTTCTCAATAACTCTAACGTCTTTTTCTAAGCTAGTTTGATTTCCTTTTCCCTTTGAGGGCTTTCCCATTTTCCCTTTTTCGCGTAATTTACATGCTTTTCCAGACAAATTTCCCACCAAAGCTTCCATTCCCGTTTTTAACCAATATGACTGTAGGGGTATGACTAGCCTTCTGGAAAAACCCCTCCTTCATCAAGACCGTGAGAGGTTTGTTACAATCAGAACTTTATTGTCGGAGTGACGGCACCAGACTGGTATTAAATTTGTGATGAGGGGGGATAATCGGTACTTGGGATTGCTTGGTGAATGGATCCCCATCTTCTTATTTTTTAGTGTTGAATTATTTTTTCTGTTCCCAAAGTTTATAGGTGGGATCCTCCTTCCCCACATTACTTGTCCCCAACATTTTAAACCCTACTTCTGTAATTTGATAAAATATTATCCCCAAGAGAAAACATATGGCCCTCTGATCTGTCGCACACTAGTGTCCCCCGTTTGAACGTAACCTCAGCAATTTTTACGCGACCGAAATATATCCCCTACTGCCTGTAGCTGTTTCCCCGTATGATCGAGCTTCTTGTCGTCGGGCTCAACCTATACCCCGGTCTTAAGAAAACGTATGTTTAGGCTTTTTAGTGAAATTTTGACCCGTATCACATAGCCCAACAAGTTTAAAGCCTTTACTTTAACTGTTAATTCGGAATTCAGGGAAAGTAACTTTTTATCTTCTTTACTTAAGGGGAAAACGTTTCCCCCTCCCTCCCCCAAAATCTAATTTTTCCCAAATTTTTAGGGCTCCCGCGAGTGGGGGATCGCTGTCCCCCAGGGCCCCCCGTTTCCCCCATTCTGTCTCAATCTTCTTTACGGTCATCCTCTGCCATCCAGGAAGTCTTGTCTTTGAGACCCCCGGGAGATGTGCCCCGGGCTCTCCACAAATGAAAAATTGTTTTTCTTTCTCATACTTTTCTCCGTCTCTCTCACGTGTCCCCCTTTGCATTATTATAAAAGTTCGATCCTGAGTGACGATTCCATTTTCTCTCTTTCATGGCCCCCCATTCTACCCATTTTTCTAAAGAATCATCCGGCCTTTCTTCCTTCCTTTCATTTCATCCTAGGGGTTTTACTCATTTTTTGGGCCCGCATTCCCCCATCAATTTTTTACAAACCCCTCTGGTTTTGGAACCATCACTAATCTCTATAATTTAAAATTCAAAACTTTTTTCCCCCCCACCCACTTTTTCCTAGCAACCAGAGTTCATACAATTTCCCCCAAAAGAGACACTTTGACCCTACACCCTTTATCAAATTTAAACACATTTACCTTGTCCCTTCGCGGGCCCCAATTGAAAAAATCTTTCCCGCGGGGGCCCCTTATGATTTAACACGAATTCACTTTGTCGTCCCATCTTCGGGGATCTCGCAAGCACACGTTTACCTTTGATCCCAATTTTTTTACCATCCCTTTTCCCTGAAGATACTATTTAGGATCATTACGAATTATAGCGGTTTTTTTAAATTTACGTACTGGTGTGCAACTAGGTTCGATACGCTTAGTTCCCATCCCCCGGGTACGCTCTTTGTTTTAGTTTCCCAAACCCCTCGAAAAACGCGTTTGGCGCCCCCTTCCCTGAACGCGGCGTTCCCCCGATTTGGGGTGACACACCCCCATTTGTCTGCCCCCCCTTTATCTCTTTTTATATGAAAAAAAGGAGAACGCCGCTAAAAAAAAGATGATTAGCCCTAGCAACGCGAAGATGGTTCCTCGGATTTTTATGTTTTTCCTTATCCCCTTATGAAAATCAGCACTGAAGAGAACCACGCTCTGCTACCATAATCGGTAAGAATAATGCTTATGAATATAATTTTCAAA
>NW_023639072.1:5000-12404 GCF_015228065.2 Penaeus monodon
TGTTGAGAAATTCACATACTTGGGTAGTTTGATAACATCAGATGGAAGAAAAGCAACTGAAATAAAGAAAAGAATTGGTATGGCAAAAGAAGTCTTCAACAAGATGAGTGCTGTCTTTAAGAACAGACAGTTGAAGCTAAAAACCAAAGTTAGAGTGTTAGAATGTTATGTTGGTCAGTTTTGCTTTATGGTGTGATATTTGGACAGTCAATGGAAATATGAAAGAAAGATTAAAATCTGTAGAAATATGGTTCCTCAGAAGAATGCTCAGGAGTTTCATGGACAGAAAGAGTTACTAATGAAGAATTTTTAAGAAGAGCAGGAGTTAAAAGAACCTTGATGAAAGTTATCAGGAAAAGACAGATGTACTTTTTAGGACATGTATGAGATGTAAAGGATTGGAAAACTTAGTGTTAACAGGAAAGATAGAAGGAAGAGAAGCAGGGGTAGACAAAGGCAGAAGTTCATCACCAGCTTGAACAAAGATCTCAATATGGGCAGAAGTGACTTAGAACTGCTTAAGTTGTCAACAGACAGAACGGGTTGGAAACCATGATCGCCAACGCCCTGAAAGGACAAGGCACTTGAAGAAGAAGAATATATGTATGTATATATAGGTATATATATATATATATATATATATATATATATATATATATATATATATATATATATATGATATATATAGCCTTAGTTGAAATGGGTGTGTCCTAAATATTTTGTTTTCCTACGTATCCCTTGCTAAAATAGATGTCTTAAATATTTTGTTTGTTATACATTTCTTCCTGAATTATGGTTTGTCTTTTTATTATTATTATTATTAATCCTTTGTTAAAATGGGTTTTGTTTTCCTATATTTCCTCAGCTGTAATTAGAGTTTGTCTTATATCGGTAGTATCCCTATAAATCCCTAGCTGAAATGGGTATGTCTTAAATCTTCTGTTTTCCTGTAAATCTCTCGCTGAAATGGGTATGTTTTAAATCTTCTGTTTTCCCATATTTCCCCAGCTGGAATGGGTGCGTGTCTTAACTGCCGCCAAATACAGTACTTCACGAAAAGGTCTTCTTTCAACAGGACCCAAGTGCAGCTCTCAGGGAATACGTCGTACCAGACTGGAGGACCTTCCTGCTAGCCAGGCAATATCTAGGGAAGGAGGGGAAATATGACGTTATTTCATACGTAAATTTTGGATAACCATCTGTTTTTATTAATTGTAAACGGATTAATTTATTTTTTCTATCTGGCTAAATGGTGTTTAGAAATGGAAATGGTGAAGGAAAGATGTTAACATGTAATATACATTGGCAGATGAAGCCGGTTCAAAAATTAAATGGTTTCCCCTATCATTGAGAAGAAAAACCCAATTGAATTTCATAGAAAATATATTTTTAGGATAAACTAGTATTTTTTACAAAAGTATTTTTTTTATATGTATACTTCCATACGCCTCTTTCTCTCTCTCTCTCTCTCTCTCTCTCTCTCTCTCCTCTCTCTCTCTCTCTCTCTCTCTCTCTCTCCCCTCTCTCTCTCATCTCCTTCTCATCTCTCTCTCTCTCCTCTCTCCTCTCTGTTTTGTTGATCTTTTTTTTTCTTAGCAGCATTCTCTCTATCTATCTCTTAATTTCCCTCTATCTCTCTCTCTTTCTCTGTCTCTACATAAACCCAATTTAGAAGATGGCATTGCCATCTCTCTCTCTCTCTCTCTCCTCTCTCTCCTCTCTCTCTCCTCACTCTCTCTCTCTCTCCCCTCTCCTCTCTCTCTCTCTCTCTCATCCTCCTCTCTCTCTCTCTCTCCTCTCTGTCTACCTCTATCTATCTCTCTCCATATATATCTATATCCTCTATATCTATCTATATTTATCTCTATCTCTATCTATCTATATCTATATCTATATCTATCTCTATTATATCTATCTCTATCTATATATCTCTCTCTATCTCTATCTCTATCTCTCTCTCTCTCTCTCTCTCTCTCTCTATCTCTCTCTTTCTCTATCATCTGTCCATCAATCAATCAATCTATCTTCTACCTATAAATAGAATTATGTATATTATTATCTATATATCTAAAATATATACATATACATAATGTGTGTGTGTATGTTGTGTGTGTGTGTGTGTGTGTGTGTGTGTGTGTGTGTGTGTGTGCGTGTGTGTGTGTGTGCGTGTGTTGTGTGTGTGTGCGTGTGTGGTGTTTTGGGGTGTGGTGTGTGTGTGTGTGTGTGTGTGTGTGTGTGTGTGTGTGTGTGTGTGTGTGTGTGTGTGCGTATGTGTGTTTGTGTGTATATGTCTATAAACCTAAAGACTCACTACAATCTCATGAAAAACAAAACCCGAAGAAACAAAACACACACACCACACACACACCCACACACACACACACACACACACACACACACACACACACCCACACACACACACACACACACCACACACACACGCAACACACGCGCGCGCGCGCCGGGGCACACCATTCACGATATTTTACTCTTGCTCCGTGTACGTATCGACAACCACAATGCTCTGTACGTTTGAGGTGGTTGGGCGAGAGAGGCAGCAGGTAATTCTTATGGAAACCCCACGTCGATAGGTACCTCGTCAATGCTAAATTCCCGAAGGTATGGTGAGGGCATCTTGTGGAGATCGCCAGGGTGGAGTGAAGGCCAGCCCTTGGAGGAAAAGAGAGAAAGAGGTTGATTAGAAAAGGGTGTGAGAAGGGGGGAACGGTTGCCACAGGTTGTATGTAATAATGTTATTATTACTAATTATCGTTAGTTAACATGCGTGTGTATACTTACAGCAGTAGTTTAAATTAGAAATTGTAACAGAAACAACAGCATTTATAATAATGTGGCAGTATCAGAAATAATAGAAGTAGTAATAGTAGAAAATGCACAGAAATATTATAGTAGCAACAATTCGAGTAGCAACAGTAGTAGTAGTACCAGTAGTCATAGTAACAGTAGCATCGATAGTAATAGCAATAGTAGTTGTGTAGCAGCAGCAATAACAGTATCTTAACAACAGCAATGAGGAGAACAATATTGATTAACATATCCATAATGTTATCGTTTCCATCATCACTGAAATTACAATTATATCATCTTATCGCTACTGCCACATCATAAAATCACCACCATTCTCATCATCACCACTAACACCAATCACAACACCACCAAACCAAACAGCCATATTGAAAGACATTCACCTCACCTAAACATAACAACCTCCTTTGTTTCTCGCCCGGGAATATAGTATGGAAAGTGAGTTCTCCGTGGTACGTGCTCTCGCCCTCTCCTATTGTTAAGTTCACTTCCAGATGGCGAGAGAAGAGGGAGCCTCACCCTAGTTTTTTTGTGAAGGAATTATATCAGTTTATTCTCACAAAATTGCATCGCTTTGGTTTGAGTTTACTTGTGGGGGAAAGGGTTTTGTATTTTAAAGTGCATATGCAGGACCAGGAGATAGAACTGATATTATCTGTAATATTCAGTGAATTTTTCCTTTTTTTACTGTTATATATGTTATGTGTTCACGTAGATGTAAACCGGAAAGGCAGTTTAACTGTAATTTTTTTGCTAAAAGATAAACCTATTTTTTAACATATAGGGAATTAATTCTTTGTTTTTCACGGCTTTTTGATAATAAGAAATAATCAATGTATGATTTTTGTTGTACAGAGGCCACTTAAGCAACAATCTGTTTTGTCCACTCTTAAAACTGATTCTCATTATACACAGAATAACATACTAAGCAGTTTCCATAAACTTATTTCATAGAATGAAAAAGAATGCTAACATAACAAAGATTCTACCATGTTATCAACACGATAAGTATTTTGAAATCCAAGTATGTGTAAAAGCAGATCATGATTCAATACACAGTAATATTTTGGCATTTTGAACGTACCTGCGTATCAACGTAAAACCCCTCCCCTAGCTTCGCGTGTGACATCGAAACCCATAGCAGCTCGGGGTGTGTTAAAGCATTCTCCGATCTGTAAAATTGTTAAATAAATGTGAGTAATGAACAAGAAGGAAAAGAAAAGAAATCTTATGTAAGACAACTATTGCAGATAAACCCATAAAGGTTATGTTCCCCTTTAAATGATTAATCTGTTTTTGTTTTTTGTTTATAAGTTGAAGTTACATTAGTAAATGATTTTTTTACCAAATGTACTTTTATGAAATAGCATCAAAACTATGTTCTATACATAATTATATAGATATAAATATATTTGCTAATGAAAATGGATATCGACTTCATTTACTTCGGAATCCGCAATTTAAGAAAAAATGTGCATCACTAAAGGGTAAACTACTATATTCATGACTTTGCTTCCTCCTACCTCAAAGTTCTCGTAGTCGGGGCACTAAAATCCGACTGTGGGTTCGGGGAGAGGATGGACTCCAGAAAATACTCGGGGGCGCGACCATGGCTACAAGCGTCGATGTCTCCTGGTGCTGTAGTGGTGCGAAAGGTGACTTAGTAACAAGAATATTTAACATATATGAATATAGAAAACGAAATGTAAAAACAAAGTACAGATTCTAAGACCAAATGAAGTACGAGGCAAGAGAATGCGAGAATGTAATCTAACACTATGGGAAAAAAAAACCGGCATACAAAAATGAAAAAAAGATATGAGTTAAAGTGATATAAGGCGAGGAGTACGGGAAAGGTTAAGCAACAGGCATGATATTTAATACAATGTCAATACTCAGTATGAGAGAAAATACTAAAAATTTTAAAACGTCGTTGTGTTTGTCTTGTAAGAAAGATATGAATTACAAGGAATGATGATAATTTAATACAATAATAAAGTCATATATAAGCATATAAATGAATGCATACATACATTATGTATAGGTAGTAAAAAGATGAATAGACGCATAAATCGACAGAAAATTAGACAATGAATGACTGATTAACTGATAGATAGCCAAACAGATGAATCCAAAAATACATACACAAACACACCCAAACCCTTTCTTACAGCAGAATCGAAATACAAATCAACCCTCGACCTTACACAGTGTTATGATCTCGACGATGCTATCCCAGATGAAAGGCGGGCAACCGTACTGAGACTTGCCGCCGTTCCCCGTAGAAATCGAGGGGTCCTACGGGTGTTGTAGCCGAAGTGTCCCGTTATGAGGTATCCTGCGTTGGTGTGGATGGCGTCGACGAGATCTGCGTCGGAAGGTCGAGCCGGCTCTCCGGGTTGCCGTCTTCGAACAGCGGCCCGCGGGGTCGAGACCTGAGTGATGATGGGCTGGGTTTAAAACTGGGGTTTTTTTTTGTCCTTTTATTTCTGTTATTATAGGAATTTTTTTTCTCTCTCTCTCTCTCTCTCCAAGTCCAAAAAAAGAACCACCGACAGTTTTTTACCCAATGCCGGCGTGGTAAGGTCGGGCCAGCCTTCGCCTTCAAGCGGGTCGGGCCCGACACGTGACCCCGCGCTCACTGCTTTACCCATAGACATCGTCTCGAGTGTTCCCTATTGTGCTGTACTCTTCATCAAAAAGAGTCAAGCCATGATACAACTAAACTAAAACCCCGTCAGCCATTATAATAGGGTTCTGTGCCCGTTATACTCTCTCTCTCTCTCTCTCTCTCTCTCTCTCTCTCTCTCTCTCTCTTCCTCTCCTTCTCTCTCTCTCTCTCCTCTCTCTCTCTCTCTCTCTCTCTCTAGAATATTCAAGTACTAAAACGTACCTGTAATCCCGGCCACTCCGGGGACTTGTGTCCAGCGGGCTCCAGACACGTTGCGCCCAACTGAAGCCTACGAGGTGTACTTTGCTACCGTTTGAAGCCTTCGGTTTTTATTCTGTAAGAAGAGGTGAATGTTCTAGAAGCTTTTGTTTTGTTCTTTCAGGAAAGGTGAATGTTCTAGAAAAATTTTGTTTTGTTCTCTCAGGAAAGGTGAATGTTCTAGAAGCTTTCGTTTTGTTCTTTAAGGAAAGGAAAATGTTTTAAGAAGCCCTCGGTATTGTTCTTTTAAAGTAAGGTAGATGTTAAAAAAGCCTCCGCCGTTGTTTTATGTGGATTACGAAACCATTTGTAGCATGAACTGCTAGGCATTACGAGTGTTATATCATTCTTCTTCTTTTTTTTTGAAGTACCGAAGAAAATCTTAGAAGAGCCTTCATGATAACAACATCTAACGTAAAGGACGAGAATAACAGATAACAAGATACCAGGGACTTCATCAAGCCATACCAAGAACGAATACCAAATCTAGCGTAATGAAAAAAGGGAAAAAAACAGATACCAAGGGCTTCATCAACCATACCGACGGGACGAGTACGAAAGAACACGTACCTCAAGGAATTTCAGCAGATCAGCCATAGCAATACCCACGTAATAGGTATTTCTGGCAGCTTGGGCGTACCTGATGCCGTTGGCCAGCTCTTGCCACTGGGTGAGAATGACGTTCATGTCTGCCTGTGGTGAAGGAGGTCAAAAGGTATGAATTGGATGTAGCACAGGGGGGGAGGAGATGGAGATGGAAGAAGAGGGGGGAGAGAGAAGATGAGAGGAGGGGGGGATGGAGAAGGGAAGTGAAGAGGAGGGGGGATGGAGAAGGAAAATGAGGAGGAGAAGGGGAGGAGAAGAAGTGGGGTAAGAGGAGAAGGAACTGGAAGAGGAGGGGGAAGGGGAATAAAGCAGGTGGTAGAGGATTTAGAAGAGATGGAAGAGGAGGAGGAGGGAGAAGAAGAGGAGGAGTTAGGAAAGGATGAGATGAGTGAGAAAGAGGAGAAGGGGGGTGGAAGAGGGAGAGGAGGTGGAAGAGGAGGGAGAAGAAAGGAGACGGAGAGGTGGAAGAGGAGGAGGAGGAAGGGAAGAAGAGGAGGGAAATGGGGAAGAAGACAGGAAGAAATGTCGAATGGTGATTATTAATATGACACCATTTTAGAAAAAGAAAAACATAATAGAAGACATTTCTGACTGAAAAAAAGTGTGTACCTTTTTTCACAAGCTCCCGTTTTCCATTCTAACTTCAAAACAAACAACTTTCTTCATTATGCATTGCGCTGCTCAACTTAAAAAAATATATATTTTTTGTTTTTTAAACTCTCTCTCTCTCACTCTCCTCTCTCTCTCTCTTTCTCTCTCTCTCTCTCTCTCTCTCTCTTCTCTCTCTCTCTCTCTCTCTCTCTCTCTCCTCTTCTCTCTCTCTATCCCATCTATCTTCTATCTCTTTCTCCTCTTTCTCTCTTTCTCCCTTCTCTCTCTGTCTCTCTGTCTCTTTTCCTCTCTCTCCCTCTCCTCTCTCCTTCCTCTCTCCTCTCTCTTCTCTCTCTCTCTTTCTCATTCTCTCTCTCTCTCTCTCCTCCTTTTTCATCTCTCTCTCTCCTCCTTTCTCTCTCTTATTTCTCTCTCTCTCTCTCTTCTCTTTT
>NW_023639073.1:0-12403 GCF_015228065.2 Penaeus monodon
AATAATAATATTATTTAATATATATATATCTTCCAAATCTATTTTTGTGTGTGTGTTTGTGGTGTGTGTGTTGGTTTATATTAAATCAAAAAGAACCCATCGCCAATAATATATATCTCCTATCTAAATATTCTATATATTTATTTTATATTTTTATATTTAAAATATCAAAACATAATATTATATTTTTATATAATCTATTTTTCTCTCTTTTATTATTCCTATTCCCATTTTAAATTTTATTATTTTTAAAAATACTTATATATTCTATAATATATTTTAATCTATTTATATTATATAAATTTTTTATATCATAAATTTTTTATAATATTATATATATAATTTGTGTGTGTTGTGGTGGGGGGGGGGGTGTGTGTGTGTGGTGTGTGTGGGGTTGTGGGGGGGGGTGGTGTGGTGTTTGGGGGTGTGTGTGTGTTTTTTTGTTGTGTGTGTGTGTGGGGTGTGTGGTGTGGTGGGATGTGTATTGTTTTTGGTGTTTATAAATATTATATATTTTAAAATTATACTATATATATTTTTATTCTAAAAATTATAATAATATTAATATATATATATATAATATATAAATATTTTAAAACACACACCACCCACGCACACACACACTATATAAAGGTATATAATACATTTAAAAAATAATCTATATTATTGAGAGAGATATAAACATTATATATATATATATATATTTTATATATTTATATATTATATATATATGTAATTAATATTCATATTATATTAAAGTATATATATTTATAATATATATATATTAAAAATATAAAATTATATAAATTTTATATTATATTTTATATTATTTTGTTTTTAATATACTTCTGAAAAATATATATTAAAATTTATATATATAAATATATATATATATATGTATTATTTAATATATATATTTTAATTATAATAATATATTATCTATATTAATATAATACATATATAATAAAACTCACTTATTATATATAAAATATTTTTTTTTTTCATGTAATGTAATATGTTGTTAAATATAACTTTTTAACAAAATACACAACACAAAAGCAGCCCCCCCCCCCAAAACCACACTCACACCACACTCAAAACGCACACACACACCACTCATGCAACACACAACAGACACACCCAAAACACAACACCACACCACAAAACACACACACCACACCAGGACGCATACCACCTTTCGCACACACACACACACACACACAGAAAAAAAAACAAAAACACAAAACAACCCAAACACACACACACACACACCAACACACACACACAACACACAACACACTTTATATTATTATAATAATAATATTAAAAAATATTATAAAATATATATATACATAAAACAACCCCAATGCAACACACCCCCCACACACACACACACACAACACACACCACACACAGACCAGACACAGACACACAAACACACACACACATTATATATATATATATATATATATATATATATATAATATATATATATATGTAAATATATATTAAAAAAATTTTGAAATATAAATCTAATATAAAAATTACACAAACACACACACACAACAACACACAAAAACAACACCACCCCATCACACACATACGCACACCACACCACACCATATTATAATATAATATATATTATATATATAAAATATATATTATATATTATTATATAAGGTATTTATAATATAAGTATATATTTAATTATTATTATTAATATATATATTATATATATATAAAAATTTTTTTTTTTTTATTACAAACACCACACACAACCAAACACACACACAACACAACACACCAACACCCCCACACACGCAAATAATATAAAATATATAAAATAATATTTATTTAATATAATAATATTTTAATTAATAATATAAATTTTATAAAAATATATATATTTAAAATGTATATATATAATAATATATACATATATATGTAATATATATAATATAATAATATATAATTATAATATATTATATATATATAAATTAATATATTATATATGTACACACAAACCCCCACAAAAAACACCCAAAACAAAACACCCACACACACACAAACCCCACATACATATATATATAATTATATATATATTATATAATATATATATATATAAAATATTTTATTATATATATAAATAAAAAGTATATAAATATATAAAAATAAAAAATAATACATAATTACATATTGTAATACATAATATTAAATTATATTATATATATATATAATAAAATTATTATATATATATTAATTATATCTTTTTATATATTTTAATATTTAAAAATATAATATAATAATAATAATTATATAATATATTTTTATAAATATATTATTATTAAATATATATTTTATATATAATGTATATTAAAAATAAATTTATTCTTATATATATTATATATATATTATAAATAAATATATATTAAAAATATATTTTTATAATTATTTTTTTTTTTTTTTTTTATATAAAAATTTTTTATTATTTTATAAATATATATTTTTTTTTTTTTTTTTTGTTTATTAAAATTTTTTATTATCTTCTAAAATTTTTCATTTTATTTATTTTATTTTAAAATATAATTATATACAATACCTTATCATTTATATTTATCTCCCTTATCTATCTAATTTATTTTTTTATAATTCTATATAATAATTAAAATTTATGTGTGTGTGTGTTTTTGTGTGTGGTGTGTGGTGTGTGTTTTTGTGTGTGTGTGTGTGTTGTGGTCTGTTTGTGGTTTTGGGGGGGGGGGGGTGGGGTGTGTGTGTGTTGTGTTTTGTGTGTGTTTTTATTTTTTATTTTTAACTAAATATTTATATATTTATATTTATTATCTATTTTTTTTATCTTCTCTTTATTTTAATATATCATTTTTATATGTTTTTAATATAATATATTAAAAACTCTATTTCTTTTAAAAATTATCTATCTTTTTAATATTTTATATATATTTAATAAAAATATATATTTAAAATTAATATTATATATATATTATTTTTTACATATAAATTAATATATTAATTTATAATATATTAAATATATAAAATATTTTTATATATAATAATTTTAATAATATTATAATATTATATATTATATTAATATTTAATAAATATATTATATAAATTTATTATAAAACTATATATATTTTATTATATATAATATTATTAAAATATATAATTTATTAATAAATACTATATAAAAAAAAAATTTTAATATATTTTTTTTTTTTCTTATTATATATTTTAAATTTTATATATATATTTCCCCTTTAAAATCCCCTAATCAAAACAAAAAATTTTAAAAATATATTTTAAAAATATTATATAAAATTTTATAACATATAAATTAAATAATAAAAAATATATATATATAAATTTTTTTATTTTTATTTGTATTAAATATGTATGTAAAATATAAAAATATAATAACCCAATAAATAATAATAAAAAAAAAATTATAATAATAATATTATTCCCCCAAACCAATTAATATAATATAATATATATTATATTATATAAAAAATTATTAAAAAAATTTTTTTATAATATATTATTATATTTTTTGTTTTTTTGTTGGTTTTTTTTTTTTTTTTTTTTAAAATTATTTTTATAAAATTTTCCCTTATATTATATATTATATTAAAAATTTTTTATTATATATATTATTATTTATTTATATTTTTTTAAAAAAAAATATTTTTTTTTTTTGGTGTGTGTGTGTGTGTGTGTGTGTGGTGTGTTGGTGTTGTGGGGTTTTTTATTTATTTATTTTTTTTTTTTTTTTTGTTTTTTGTTTTTTCATTTTCCCTTTAAATTCTTTTATTATATTTTTTTTTTTTTATTTTTTCTCATACTTTTTTTTTTTTTTTTTTTTTTAATTTTTTTTTTTAAAAAAACCCCCCCCCCCCCCCCCCCCCCCAAAAAAAATATTATCTTATATATATTTATTTTAATTTATTTATATTTTCTTTTTTTTTTTTTTCCTTTATTTTTTTTTTTTATATTTTTTTTATATTTTTCCCCCCCCCCCCCCCCCCCCCCCCCCAAAAAAAAAAAAAAAAAAAAACCCCCCCCAACAACCCCCCCCACCCCACCCCCCAAAAAACCCCTCTTTTTCTTTTTATATATTTTTTTTTTTTATTTTCTTTTTTTTGTGTGTGTGGTGTGGTTTTTTGGTTTTTTTTTTATATCTTTTTATTATTTTTTTTTTTTATTTTTTCATCTATCTTTCTTTTTTTTTTTTTTTTTCTTTTTTTTAAAACTTTATCTTTTTGTGTAAT
Source organism: Penaeus monodon (assembly GCF_015228065.2). Lineage (NCBI taxonomy): Eukaryota > Metazoa > Arthropoda > Malacostraca > Decapoda > Penaeidae > Penaeus > Penaeus monodon. The sequence continues at coordinate 4,290 of NW_023639073.1, forward strand.
TATTTTAAAATAAGTTTTTGTGTTTATTTTTTGAATTGGTGTGTGTGCGTGTGGGGGAGTGTGAGTGTGATTGTGTTGTGGGATATTTTTTATATACTACATCATACTACATACTGAAAAAAAAAATATATTTATATTGTCTGTATATTTTATATATAATATATATATATATTTTATTATTTTTATTTTTTATATTTTAAAATAATTTAATTTTATATATATATATATATATATTAATTTATTATTAATTATAATTTAAATTTTTTTTTATATTTTTATTTGTTGAATTTATATTATTAAAAATTATATTATTTTTTTATTAAATTTTTTTTTTTTATGTTTTAATTAAAAAAAAAATAATTTATATACATAAATATTATATTTTTATATATAATATTTTTTATAAACCATGTAGTATCCATTATATTTAAAATTTTTATTTTATTTTATATATTTATTTATATTAATTTTATTTTTTTTTTTTTTTTTTTATTGTTTCAAACATTATATAAAATTAAAAAATATATTATATATATATATTTATATATATATTATATACATATATATATATATTATTATTTTTTTATTTTTGTATATTATATTATAACCCTATTCATTTATAATTTAAAAAATTATATAATATATATATAATATATTATAATATTTTTTTTATCATACAACAACAATTTCACAAACCCACACACACCAACACACACCACACCCAAAACCACCAGACCACACCCCCACAAACACCAAACACACACACCACCACACACAACCCCCAACCCAAAAACCCCCATTTTAATATATTATTTTTTTTTATATTATTATTTTTTTTTTTATTTTTTATTTTGTTTTTTTTGTTTGTATATTTTTTTTTTTTTTTTTTTTTTTTATTTTTTTTTTTCTTTTTTTTTTTTTTTTTTTTTTTTTTATTAAATTATTTTTTTTTAAAAATTTTTATTTTTTTTCCCCCACCCCCCCCCCCCCCCCTTTTTTTTTTTTTTTTTTTTTAAAATTTATATTTTTTTATAAAAAAATTTTTTTTTTATCCCCTTTATTCTTTTTATTTTTTTTTTATTAAAATTATTTTTTCCCCCCCTTTTTTTTTCCCTATTTTTCTTTTCTTATTTTTTTTTTTTTTTATTTACCCTTTTTTTTTTATTTTTTTTTTTACTTTTTTCTTTAAATTTTTTTTCCCTTTTTTTATTTTCTTTCTCTTATTATTTTAAACTTTTTTAATTCTCTCTTTTTTGTCTTTGTTTTATTTTTTTTTTTGCCCTTTTTTTCATTTTATTTATTTTTTTTTTTTAAAAAATATATATATATTATAATAATTAAATGTATGTGTGTGTGTGTGTGTGTGTGTGTGTGGTGGTGTGTGTGTTTGGGGTGAGTTTTGTGTACATATTATATTATATTAATATTTAAATTTATATTATATATATATTATAAATTTTATTTCATAATATATTAAATTTTAAAAAAAAAAAAAAAAATTTTATATATTTATATATATATAAAAAATATTATATATTTATTATATTATATAATTTATTTTATATATTATATTAACATTTATAAAATAATTTAAAATAAAATTATAATCATTAATTATTTTTATATATTAATTAAATTTTTATTAAAATTAATTTTATAATATATATGCGGTGTGTGTGTGTGTGTGGTGTGTTTGTGGTGTGTTTTGTGTTTTTTTTGTGTTGTGTGTTCGTATTAAAAAAAAAATAATAAATTTTAATATATAAAATATTAAATAATATAATATTATATATATAACTTTATATATATTACAAATATATTTTTATTATATATAATATATATAATATAAATATAATATATATTTAAAATAATATATGTGTGTGTGGGGGGTGGGCGTATGTGTGTGTATGTGTGGTGTGTGTGTTTTTTTGTGTGGTGTTTGGGGTGGTGTGGTGTTTTTATATTATATTGTATTTTTTATTCATATATTTTTCATATATATTTAAAATATATATATATAATATTATATATAATTTTATAATAATTAAAAATATATGTGTGTGTGTGTTTTTTTTGTGTCCCGTGTCTGTGTCTGTGTGTGTGTTGTTTGGGTGTGTGTTGTGTGTGTGGTTTTGGTGTGCATATTGTGTGTGTGTAGTATATAAAAATAAAATATATATATATATATATATATATATATATAATAATTTTATTTATATTTTGTGTTGTGTGTGTGTGTGGGTGTGTGTGTGGTGTTGTGGTTTTGTGTGTGTGTGTGTGTGTGGGGTCTGTTGTGTGTGTGTGTGTTGCGTAAATGTGTAAAAGCTCTGCGTGTGGTGTGTGGTGGTGGTGTGTGGTGGTGTGTTTTGGGGTCTGTATGTGGTATGCTGAGTAAAATGTGTGTGTGGGGCGTTTGTGAGTGTGAGTGAGGTGAGTGTGACTGCTATGTGTAGTAAGTTGTTTAGATAAAGTAAAATATTAAAAATACATATATACATACATACTGAAAAAAAAAAAATTATTATATATAATGCATGTTTAAAAAAAAAAATATTGTAAAAAATATATATATATATATATATATATATATATAATATTTTAAAAATATATATACTATATACATATAATTATATAATTTTAAAAAATTAATATATATATATATATTATCAGTAAGTAAATCTACATAAATTATATTATATATATATATTTATATATATATTTTTATATATTTTATATAAAAAAATATAATTTTATATTACATTATTATAAAATTTATGCATATATATAAACATATATATAATATAATATATATAATAATATATAATATAATATATATATATTTTTTATCTCTCTCAATATATATATGATAAATAAATGTATATATATACTTTATAGTGTTGTGCGCGTGTGTGTGTGTGTGTGTAAATATATATAATATATATATATATATAAAATAATATATATTAATATATATATATATTTAAAAAAATATATATATTATATAAAATATATAATATATATAAAAATTTATATTACACACAAACCATACCATACACACACAAACACAAACCACCCACAACACAAACCAAAACACACCACACACAACACCCACACACACACACACAACACACCCCACACACAAAACCCCCACCACACACCCCATATTATTTATAATATATTATATATTTTTAAAAGATTATAATATATATATATATATAATAATATATTAATAAATATATATAATTATATAAAATATATATATATATATAAAAATTATAATTATATATATATAAATATAATATATAATATAAAAATTTTATATATATAAAAAAATTAAAAAATATGATATATATTGTATTGTATATAACATATATATTATATAATAATAATATATTATATATAATATTTAAATATAAATTTTTTTTTCATGTTTCTATATTATTTTTAATAAAACACACACACACACACAAAACCCCACACACATATATATATAATATATATATTTTATATAATATTATATATTTTATAATATATTAATATATAATATATTATATTATTTTATATATATACATGTTATTATACTTATATAATATTAAATATATAATAATTATTTTATAATTTTATATATATATATAATTTTATATATTATTTTTATAAAAAAAAAAAAAAATATAATTCTTAATATATATATAATATATTATTATTTTATAATTATTTCCATAATTTATATAAATTTATATTATTATATATATTAAATAAAAAAAAAATTTTAAATTTATATTAAATTTTAAAAAATATTAAAATTTATTTATATATTATTATAATATATATATTATTTATATATTATATATTAAAATATATAATATTATATTAAAATTTTATATATTCTTTTATTAAATATATTAAAATTTAAAATTTTATTTTATATAAAATATTTTTTTTTTAAAAAAAATTTTTATAATCCCCATTAAATTTTAATTTAATATTTTTTATATTTATTTTTTATATTTATATAATTATATTTTCATATTATATTAAAAATATAAAATATTATATATTTTATTTTAATTTATTATGTTATTATATATTAAAAATATAAAATTAATTTAATTAATAAATTTTTATTATATAATATATTAATATTAAATACAGTTTATATATGTGTGGGGTGGGGGTTGTGTGTTGGGGTGGTGTGGGGGTTTGTTTTTGTCAAAAATATTATAATTTTATTATATATAAATAAAATTTTTATATTAATTATAAAAATAATTTTATAACAATATAACTATATTGTATTAATATATAATATATATATAATATCTTTTTATATATTAATATATATTATATTATATATAAATAATATTTTTGGGGTTTTAAAAAAAAAAAATATTATATTAATATTTTTTTATATATAATTATATTATATTATATATATCATATAAAAAATATATTTATTAATATGCATATAATGTTCTATATATATTATACATTTTTATATTATATATAAAATATATAATATTATATATTATTATTATATATATATAATTATATATATATTTAATTTTAATTATTAATAATATAATATTATTATTATTTTATTTATTATATATATTTTTAATTTTAAAAAAAAAAAAATTTTTTTTTTTGTTTTTTGTGTGTGTGGGGGTGTGTGGGTGTGGTTTGTGTGGTGGTGTGTGTGTGTGGTTGTGTGTGTGTGGGGTTCGTATATATAAAAATAAAAAATTTTAATATAAAAATATTATAAATATATATATATATAATATATATATAAAAATATATATATATATATATATATAAATTTTTTATTATATATATATATATGTATATTATATATATATTATCTTAAAAAATATATTATATATTTTATATATAAAATATAAAATTTTAAAAATTAAAATATAATATATATAAAAATAATTATATGTTAAATGAAAAAATAAATAATATAATAAAATATAATATATTTAATTATAAATTATTATATATATTTATAAAATTTTAAATTTTTTATTTTTATAAATTTTGGGGGTGTTTTTGGGGGTTTTCGGTTGTGTGTGTGTGTTAAAACCCTTATTATAATAATTTTATACTATTTATTAAATAAAAATATAATTTTAATAAATTTTTTATAAAAAAAATTAAAAAAAAAAAAAAAAATAATATCATATATTAAAATATATTTATATATAATATTATTATATAAAATATATATAATATATAAAATATATAAATTTAATATAAATAATTTGTGTGTTGTGTGGTTTTGTGTGTGTGTGTGTGGTGTTTTTTGTGTGTGTGTGTGTGTGTGGGGTGTGTTTTGGGGTGTGGGTGTGGGGTTTTTTGTGTGTGGTTGTTTGGGGGTGTGTGTGTATGTATAATTTATATATTATTAAATATTATAAAAAAAAATTAAAAAAAATATATATATATTTTCTAAAACTTTTATATTATTATATATAAAAAAAATTTTATATTCCCTAAATTATAAATTAAAATTTATATATATATATTTATAATATATTTATTTATATTTACTATAATTAATTATAATATTATTAATATAATTATATATATATTATTTTGTATTATTTTTTTTGTGTTTCTGGTGGGGTTTGTGTGTGTGTGTTTTTGGTTGTTGTGTGTGTTTGTTGTTTTTAATATTTCTATTTATATATATTTTTATATTAATATATATAAATATATATATATATATATATATATATATATATAATATGTGTGTGGTTGGGGGTGTGTGTGTGTGTGTGTGTGTGTGTGGTGTGGTTGTTTTCTTGGTGTTTTGTGTTGTGTTGTGGTGGGGTGTGTGTGTGTTGGGGGTGTGGTGTGTTGTGGGGGTGTGTGGGGTAAAGTGTATATATATAATATATATATAATTTAAAATAAATATATATAATAAAAATATATTATATATAATTATATTAAAACCCAACAACCCCACACACACCACATATATATTATATATATATATATATATAAATATATAATATAATATATTATATATATATTATATATATATTTTAAAATAATTAATATATAATATATATATATATATATAAAATATATATATTATTAAAATATTTTACACACACACAACCAACACACACAACAACCCCAAAATATTATATTATATAATAAAATATTATATATATATATATTATATATATAATAAAATATATTTTATAATAATGTGTGGGTGTGTGGGGTGTGGTTATTAAAAATATATTATATATATATATATAATATATATTATATAATATATATATATAATTTTAATTATAAACCAAAAAAAAAACAAAAACATATATATTTATAATTTTAAAAATAAATTTTAAAATTATTTTAAAAAATATAATTAAAATTTTATATATATATTATATATTAATATAATTATATATATTAAAATTAATTATATTAATATTTATAATCATATATATATATAATAATATAAAAAAATAAATTTTTAAAATAATATATCTAATATTATATATATAATATATTATTAATTATATATATAATTATATAAAAATATTATTTTTTTTGTTGGTTGGTGTGTGTTTGTGTTTGTGTGTGGTGTGTGTGGTTTTTGTATGTGTATATTAAACCTTCAAAAAAAATTTGATCAAGTAAACTAGTAATCAGAAAGCAGATCTCATTGCCTTTTTTATATGTGCAAGTTCATCAGCGGGGGCGGGCTGTTATTACTGGAGTTTTTTTTAGCACCCTCTTTTTCCCGGAGTGATCCCACGCTGTCTAAACCCGGGGCTCCCCTTTCCCCCCCTTGTGGAGGGCAAATTTCTTTGTTTGTGCAGGTTTTTTTGATTGAGAGTTGGGGGGTGGGGGGATTTTGCCGAGTATGTTTTTTTTGGTTTCAAAATGAAAACCCGGGATCACTTATCAAGGCTATATTTTTGGGGACACAGAGGAGCACTGTGCCCCAAAAGTAAGCTCGCGGGTGACGTTCTGCCCGAGGCACTATAATTACCCTCATGGATAGTGGCCCAGCCGAAATAGCACGACCGAATCCAAGATGGATAACAGACAAGGCCAACTGGCAGGCGTTCTAGAGAGCCTTGGCCCGCTGTCTGAGAAGCAAAGAACCCACACAAAGCGAAAATGTGGAAGTGCTACAAGCCACACTTGTAAATGCCATTGATGAGGCAGCCTCACTGACCATACCCAAAACCACAGGGTAAATATGTGCCGAAAACATTTCCGAAGGCAAAGAACCCCCGACAACCTAGTCCTCCTAAGGGAGGCTGTCAGGAATGCCAAGGAAACTGCCAGCAGAGTGAGGCAGGAAAAGAGGCTGGAATGGGGGTGAAACTTCCACTCTACCCCAGAGTTGGAAGAGGGGTACCATAGTTTCCCATCCCTAAACCAAAAGGGGCCGGGGAATACCGCCCCATCTCTCTCCCCCAGCTGTCTGGCCAAGACTGCCGAGAGGGTTGGTACTGAACCCTCCGATGGAAAATGGACCCCCACATGAACACCTCCCATGGGTTCACCAGGGGCATGAGCACAGCGCAAGCATAGCCACGCCCCCTTGAGCACAATAAGCACGGGCACATCTGTGGCAGTATTCCCCTTTAAACCCGGAGAAGGCTTTTGAATTGACAAGTCCTCTTGGGCCCTTAAGGAGAGTCTGATCCAAAAAGGAATCAGGGGTAAGCTCTTGGCTTGGATAGGGGACTACTTTACCAATAGAACAGCCAGAGTCAAATTCCAAGGTCACTTATCACAGCACATGCCACTAGAGAATGGAACGACACAGGGTGGGGTTTCTCAGTCCCAGCCCCATTTAATACATTAATGTCCTGTATCCTCAAAATAAACCTCCCAGTTTGGGGGGCAAGATCATCTCCTATGCAGACGATCATGCTAAACATCTCCACTGGACCAAAAACTGCCTAAACAAAGCCCAGCGTTGTATGGGGCCTCGTATCCGAGGAGTGTTGCGGACAGGACTAAAGATCTCTGCAGCCAATCCAAAGCCATGGCTCTGAGACCCGAGAGTTCAAGGCACAAGTCTGAAATCCAGGGGGAAAGACTTGGAGTGGTTCAGGGCTACCCCTACC
>NW_023639074.1:0-12402 GCF_015228065.2 Penaeus monodon
AACCCCTCACTCTCCCCTCTCTCTCTCTCTCTCTTCACTTCCTCTCTCTCTCTTCTCTCTCCTCTCTCTCTCCCCTCTCTTCTCTTCTCTTCTCTTCTGTTTTGGGGTTGTACAAGCTGTTCTTTCCACGTCCTGCACAAAGGCACCAAAGTCCTCCCCCTCCAAAAAACCCTTTTCCGATGAACACGTTTTCCTCCGGGGCGGCCGGAAATGAATTTTACCGCATTGTCCTGCGCCCGTCGATCACAACAAAAACCCTGCACTCCGGACTTATCTTGGGGTTTGCCTAATTTTCGACATTATGTTTGTGTGAGGGCACTGCGTTAAAAAAAAAGAAAGAAAAAAGAAAGAAAAAAGCCATCATGTCATTTTAAATGCGGTTTTATTGTTTTATGGCAATCTTTTTTGGTAATGAGAGGGGGCCATTCTCGAGTATTTTTTCATGTATTTTTTTAATTATTTATTTCCCGAACTTTAGGGGGGGTGCGGTGTTAAAAAAATATTTTTCCAAAATTTTTGAAAAGTTTGTGAGGCTTCTCCTTGCTTTCCGTGGCATTTTGAGTCGTTACTGAGCTTTCAACAAAAAGGACATAATGTTAACATATTAAAAACCCTGAGGGGGGGGGGGACACCCTGCGTGCAACCTCCCTTTAATTTTTGGTGTGTTATTTATTAATATTATATATATATATATATATATATATAATATTATAAATATAATAGAGAGAGAAGAGAGACGGAGAGAGAGGGTGGTGTGTGTTTTGTGTTTTGTGGTATGTGTGTGTGTGGTGTGTGTGTTTTGTGTTGGTTGTGTGTGTGTGGGGTGTGTGGTGTGGGGTTTTTTGGGTTGTGTTGTGTGTTTTGTGTTGGTGTGTTGTTGTGGTGTGTGTGGTTGTGTGTTGGTGCGTGCCGTGTCTGCATGAGGAGGGGGATCTGTGTAAAAACATGTATACATTTCCCTTCGGTTTATTGCAATAAAACTGGCAGATACAATCAAAGTTGCAAAAAACATTATGTGGAATTATAAAAGACCGCGGTGAAAGTCGTCAGTGCAAAAATTTGTGATTCTTCAAAACCCCCAACCCCCACACCACACACCCACACACACAAAACACACCACACCACACACACACTCAAACACACACACACCAAAACCCCCCACACACACAACACACACACAACCACACCCACTCAAACCCACACACACACACACACACACACACACCACACACACCACACACCACACACACACCCCCACACACCATATATATATATATATATAATAATATAATATAATATTACATATATATATTATATATATATATATATATATATATATATAATATATATATGTGTGTGGTGTGTGTGGTGTGGTGTGTGTGTGTGTGTGGTTGCATTATTTTAATAATATTTTATATTTTAATATAATATATATATACTATATATATATTATATAAACTTTGTAATTATTTACACATCATATAAATTAAAATCGTGTAAACCCAGACTTTTGGTTAAACAAAAAATAAGCAATGATAACGAAGTGACTGATAATATATGTGATTCAAGTTTTTAATGGCGGCAACCTTATCTCTCCGACAATTCTCCAATAAAAAATGAATTCCCCAAAAAAAAATAAAAACTGACCGAAAGAAAGGGGACTGATTTCTTCCAAATTGTGAAGGAATGAGTCAAGCTTTTTCATAACCGTTTTTTTAAAATCTTAAAGGAATTATAAGTCCTCCCCGTTACTTGAAAGGAAATTATAAAACTTTCATATTTCCAATAAAATGCATTGTTTTAAAATTTTGGGTTTGAAAAAACTAAGCAACAAGGGGGGGCAAAAAAATAACCTACTTAGTGTTATGTAAAAGCTAATAATATGACGGGATAAGATAAGTACAGCATTAATGAATTAATTTTTAATTTAAACCCGATAAAGCTGATAACATTTATTCACCACCAATAAGGTTCTCAGGGGAGTGTATTGAAGTAATAATTTTTGAAGAAATGATAGAAACTGCTTTTAATGAACGTAAAATTCGTTGCAATGAGGGGAAGGGCAAAAAATTGTTTTTCGATAAAAAATATAAATAATGAAAACGTCCTCGTGAAATTCTAGAAATGTAGTAGAAGTATAGTTGAAATAATTGCTGACAACACCAAAAATCAAAACATGATCAACCCAAACACTAACTAGCTACATTATACTATTAAACCCATTAAAGCAGGGGCAATAAATGGGACTTGATAATGTTATTTTCGGGTCTACTGCCATAATGAATGTGTATCCAGGGGTATAGACTGATATAGCCCTAGAAACCCTTTTTATCAGAAGAAAGGGGAATATTTTGTATCATTATTACCCCCATCACCGCTTCACGATGGTGTTCCTCTCAGCTAAAGCTGATTATACTCCCTTCGGTTTTTTGTATTATTTATCGTTATCATTCTTATTGCTGTCAAAAATATGGAAATTATTTATTTTCATTGGCATTATTTATCACGTCTTTACGATAACCTAAATACTAATCGAACGCAAAAAATATTCCATTCCCATAATGAAAATACACACAAAAAAAAAAGTTGAACTTTAGAAAGTAAAGTTAGGAACGGATTGATATAATAATGATAAAACCCCTTCCCTTTACTACTGACAAAATAAAAGGGGACTATATAAAGATGGTAATAAAACATGAAAAATGACATACTGATGATTTTAAACATCTACAAAAAATTTAAAAAATAATGGTAGAATGATAATGATAATAAAAACAAATAATTTTTTTTCATTGTTTTTTACTTTCATAATTATCTTTATAATTTTTAATTGTTGATATTTCATTATTACGGGAATTATCATTAAAAGAAAACAACACGATAATAGTAATGAGGGAAATAGTAAAAATGATGCTTAGATGGAAAACAATACACCAAAAAACAAAATAAAACAATACCGACCGACAATGGTGGTCATAAAATGAGCAGAAATATATGAGGGAAGGGAAAAACTTTATAAATGATGACCGGCGTTGCGTGTCTGTTACTAATAAAAAATGGAACAGTGTCTACGCAAATAATGATGTTAAAAAACAATTTGGGTTTTTGATGGGAACCACTATTATCAATCTACAAATCCCAAAAATAAGAAGAAAAACCCCAAAAGAAAAAATATATAAGTACAACTAATACCCCCAACGAAAAAAAAGAAAAGATAATTCAAAAAGATCCCCGCAACTCACCATCAACTTAAAAAAAGGTCCCACCCCGATATCCAAAAACAAAAAAAAAAAAAAGCTGAACTCCGGGAGTCGAAGAAAACCCAAAGCAGCGTGGCCGGCGTGCGGACGATCTAGGTCAAGGCTCCCCCCCCCCGCAACTTGTGGAGTCCACTTCCCTGCCCCTTGACCACGCTCATCCACCGGCTCATCTGCTGTCGTTTTTTTATTTTTTTAGTTGAATTATGAACCTTAAAAAAAGTTCGATAAATAAACGGGCATGAATGGGTGAAACCCGCTCCTTTTAAAGGGTCCGGGTTCGGGGCGGGGTAAAATTTTTTTACGACTGGGCTTTGGAGAATTCAACAACTTTCGGGGGCGATTTAGAAAAACGTTTGGCTGCGAAGAGGTCCGGGGGGAATATCGTGAAACTTTTTTCCTTTTTTACTATTTTCCCTTGAGGAATGCACCTTTTCCCACAAGACAGACCGCGCGCGACCTTCCCCAAAGAATATCAGAAGACGGGCTATAACTGGATCTTTCCTGTTGACTTCCTTTTTTCCGTGTTCTGAGATTATGGCATTTGCTGTGGTACGCATGTTGATTGGTTATGGTAATGGTATCGGATATGGTAATTTATGGAATCTGGTAGTGAAGATAAAAAAACGTATAAATGATGATGGCAGAAGTACACTGAAATGGTATATGCGATTTTAAAGGAAGATCATAAAATTTATTTTTTGGAAACAATGATGATACGAAACTATGCAAACTTCATACCGATAAAGAATAATAATGCCTTTTAGCAAGAGTGATGGAATAAAGGATTTGGTATTAATAGGGATGGCGGCAGCAGAGGTATGAGTGGTCAAATAATGAACTAATGTCGGGAAAACCATGTACTACTAATCGCAGCAGTGATGTCATATATCATGCCACGGCCCCATGGCAAAATAATGACGGTAATTCATATACAAGGTACGAGCCGTGTATAGGTTTTTTTTAAAATAGATGGATATAAATAAAAATATATACATGCGTACACCACCACCAACACACACACAACACACACACACACACCCACCACACACACAAACACACACACACACCCCAAAACCACACATATTATTTATATACATATGTAATCCCATATCCCCTGTATATGTGCTTATAATATATATATATATATATATATATATATATAATATATATACTATATTTTTTTTTTAGCAGCCATTTATTCAATGCAGGACACAAAACCACACACACCACACCCCACACACAACACACACACACACACCCACACACCACACACCCACATATATTATATATATATATATATATATATTTTATATATAAAATATTATATGTATCTTATTATTTTTAATATTTTAATCTTATATAATATTTTAAAATTTATATAAAATTTTTTATATTATATAATATATATATATATTAATTATTATATTAATATATATATATATTATATATATTAAAATGGAACCCCAAAAAAAGCCAGTTTTTTGAAAAAAAAAAATATAGATACATACAGATATTTATTATATTAATATATATATATATATAATTATTATATATAATATGTGTGTGTGGTGTGTGTGTGGGGTTTGTTGTGTGTGTGTGTGTGGTCATATTTAATATATAATTATATAATATATATATAATATATTATAATATACATTTATTTTTTTTTTTTCTTTTTTTTTTCTTTTTTTTTTTATGTATATTTATGTATATCTAGGGTATACATATTTTGGGGGTGTTTTTGTTATTACATAATAACACACATACACAGTTTAGTCATACACTTCACATACGATATATAATATATATATATATATAATATAAAATAATATATATAATATATATAATTATATAACACATACTACACACCACCACGTAATACTTATGTATATCATATCACTGTAAGGTGCTTTCATTTTAACACCTACCTTTCTCTCTCACATATACACAGCCAAAAAAATATTTATATTTACACACACCAAATTTATTTTTATTTAACACACACACTTAACAGACACACACGCAAACACACCACGCGCGCACACCCCAAACACACGCAACACACACACAACACACACACACACACAAACACACACCACCACACAAACATATATATAATATATATATATATATATATATATTATAAATATATTAAAATTATATATAAAATGTGTGTGTGTGTTGTTGTGTGTGTGTGTGTGTAAGGGAAAACACTAAAAAAAGAACTAACTTTTATAAAAAAAAAAAGATCATACACATATAATTATATAATATATATATATATTAATAATATATATATATATATGTTTATAATATATATATATATATATAAAATATTATATATATATACACATTACACATATTTTACATACAATGTTCACACCACACACACACACACACACACACACACACACACACACACACACACACACACCCACCCACCCAATATATAATATATATATATATATAAAAATATATATATTTTTAAAATTTTTATATATTATATATTAATATATAATATCAAAATCGTAAACAATTGCCAGCTGGACCAAGGCCTTATTTGTTTCTTTGACCACGCAGCAACGCAGCATTTTGTTGCTGATGTTCCGCAGCTGACCCGGTGTTCCTTTAAACCTTAAACACTGACTGCCAAGTAAGGTACTATACAACGGAGGCCCGACCATTGGCCATGAGTGTGGCCCTTGCCCCTTGGCCATAAAAGGGGTTTTCTTCTCTCAGCATCGAGTGGTTAAACCAGAGGCCTCTTGCTCTTGTTTTACCCCACCCCCTCCACTTGCTGCCCGGGGGCTTCACTATCCCAGATCGGGTTTCCCTGTAGGCAATCGAGGTAAATTTCCCTTTGACCAAAGGGAAAAAACGCCGGCCCGCAAACTCAAAATAAAATTGTCGTGACAGTTTTTGAGTTCGAAAGCTCTAACCACTGGCCATCGCGACCCACACACACACCACCACACACGCACATACACACACACACACAACAACACACCACAAACACAACATTATATATATATATATATGATAGATAGATAGATAATAGATAGATAGATAGATATAGTATAAGATCTTATAGTTATTTTGTACTGTTTTTATGTTACATATAATACATCTGTACACACACCACACACATATAATATTATATTTTATATATATTTAAATTTTTATATATATATAAATATAAAGTACATTTTTATATATTTTAATATATATTATAATATAATATAAAATATATAAACACATTTTTAAATATAACATACCAAACACACACACACCCACACACACACCACAACACAACACACACCACACACACACACCATATAATTATATAATTATATTTTAATATATATATATATATTATAAAATAATATTATAATAATTTTAAAAACCATTATACACCACTATAACAATATATTAAATGGAACATTACGAAAAAAAAGAAAACGCAGTAACGATAAAAAGAAAAGCAAAAGAACATCAGTTTTGTTTTAACAAAGAACACGAAGCCCTATAACCGCTTTTAGCAGTGATCGAAGAAGACGCCCCCCAGTTTCAGCGCTGTTTGTACTGAGGTGAACAGAGTGATGTTAGTTGCAATAAGGTGTCAAGGTGTGCTAAAGGGGGAACCTCCGTGCTTGTGCCGGTGTTTTGGGCTAAGTACTTTCTCTCATTTTCTTTTTTTTTTTTTTTTGGCTCATTATAGTTATATGTCTTATGGTTTTTTTTTTTAGCTGTTTAGGTATGTGTGTAAGTATATGTACATACATACTTATTGTTTATCTGTTGTGTGTTTTGTGTGTGTTGTGTGTGTGCCTGCATATATATATATAATTTATATATTTATATATATATAATAAAAATTAATAATATGTGGGGGTGTGTGTTTTGGGGGTGTGTGGTTTTTGGGGGGTGGTGTTTGGTGTATTATATATATATGTTATGTTTATGTAATATGGTATTAACATACACCATACATAATGCATACAAAATTCATACACACACACACAACACACAACACACATTATATATAATATAAATTTTTATAATATAATATAATATATATAATTATATATTTATATATAATATATATATATAAAATATAATTATATATTATTTTTTATATATTATATATATATATAATATAAATATTATATAATATATTTTGTTGGTGTGTGTTTGGGGTTGGGGTGTGTGTTTAATTTTATAATATATTAATATATATATATAATATATTATATATAAAATATTAATATATATTATATTATATATATATATTATAATATAAATCAAAATTTAAAAAATAAAAATATAATTTATATATATATATTATATTTATATATATATTATTATAATATTAATATATATATATATATATATATATATGCCTGCCGACCCCCGTGTGTTATGTGTTGTCATTATTTATCTTGTTTATGTGTGCTGTTTTGATGTACCCATATACATGTATAAATTTTATGTTTGCATATACATTTCACATATTGATGTATTTTTGTATATAGGGGTATAATGTATTATAATTGTATATTAAAATATAAAGTACCATGTATTTTTTTGCTTTCATTTTTCTTTCTTTCTATTATCCTAAGAAATCCTTTCCCGAAGGATTTTGTAAATAAAATATCAATATTTTGATAATGGTGGTCAAGGTTTAGGCCTAGTTAACACTTAATTACCATTTTTATTTGATAAATCATGTTAATCATTACAAAAAATTTTAATCATGATCATTTTATCTTACTATACCTTAATGATAATTTCTCTTCTTTCTCTAATCATTATATATAATTATTTAAATTTTAGTAAAAACATTCTTTTCACATTTCTTACGAAAAGATAAATTTAAAAACCCGCTGTTTATACATTTCAATATCATATTTATTAAGTAACAGTTGTTCATATTTTATCTTTGATCCCTGGCGTATCAACAGTTTAAAGAATAACACTTTCAAAAAGCATATAGTAATATTGCCAACCGGAACTTAAAACTCGCAATTTATTTTTAAAAAACAAGCTCATTAATATGAACAATTCAATTAAACCTTCTCAAAATTTCCTTCTTTTCTTGAATCCACGCAGTATTAACAGTTGAATTAAAAACACTTTTCGATCAATCAAATTAAAATTACCAAACCCGGGAAATGTAAAACACCAGTTTTTATTTAAGAAACGAACCCCCCTTAAATGCACAGTTCGGAACCCAAACCCTTTCGCATTTTTTTCGTCAACCCCTAACAAGATTTTTTTTTTCTTTTGGGTTTGGTTTTGGGCGGAAGCAACGTTAGAAAAGGTTTTTTTTTTTCGTAATTCGGGGAAAATGTGTTTGTTTTTGTTTCCCGATGGAGAAAAAATGCGTTTATGTTTTAGTATTATATAGATAATTTGTATCATATGGGAAAAATATTGATATATTTCAAGAGGAAGTTTTGTAACGAAATATGGCTAAACGTAAACAAAATTTTCCTCAAAAGGAAGGCTTCAAAAAGATAAAAATAGAAAAAGGGGAGAAATCTTAATAAAATTTTGGGGCGAAAAAAGGAATAATAGATATTGAGGGAATATTGAGGTAGGGTTAAAATTTCATATGGGAAAAGATGAAGGCCGTTTTATTTTTCAAATTTTGTGCTGGGGGAAAAGGGATTTTGAGAATGTTCAGTTTTCCTCCCCTCTTTCTCTTTCTCCTCTCTCTCTCTCTTGGGCTCTCCTCTTCTTTTTCGGTCTCTCTCTCTCTCTCTGTGTTCCTTCTCTCTCTCTGTTCCTTCTCTCGGTCTCTCTCTCTCTTCTTTCCTTCTCTCGGTCTCCCCTTTTCTTTTTCTCTCGGGTTTTTTTCTCTCCTCCTCTCTCTCTTTTCTTTTTTTCTCTCTGTTTTCTCTCTCTCTCTCTCTCTTTCCCTCTCTCCCCTGTCTCTCTCTCTCTCTTCTTTTTGGGGGGAAGTTTACTTTTTCCTTCGAGATATAACGCTTGGGCTTAAAAAAATTGTATCAGCAAATCTCTCTTCTTGTTATTTTTCTCTTTCCCTCTCTCCCCTTTATAATATATATATATTATATATTTATATTATATATATATATAAATATAATAAACACATATTTATGAATAAATATAAAAATTAATTATTTACAATACACACAACACTGGGGGTTTTTTTCCCCTCTCCTCCCCTTTCTCTCTCTCCTCTCTCTCTCTCCCCCCTCCCTCCCTCTCTTCTCTCTCTCTCTCCTCTCTCTCTCTTTCTTTCTTTCTTTTGGGGTGAAGTTCTTCTCCTTTTGAGATGTAAAACCTTTTGTTTATAAAATTGTCACAGCAAATCTCTCTCTCTCTCTTGTCTGTTCTCTCTCTCTCTCTCTCTTCCCCTCTCTTCTCTCTCTTCTCTAATTTTATATAATATATATATAATATATATATAAAAATATATATTATATATATATATAATGTATATGTATATGTTTTTAATTTTATGTATATATATATATATTAATTATATAATATATATAATAAATATAAAAAAATATATTTTATATTGTGTGTGTGGTGTGTGTGTGTGTTGTGTAAATATGATGATATATTAAGTATACCATTTTTGTATGCAAGTATATATCTTATATGTTTTATATTATATATATATTATATATTTATATATATATATTATATATATATATATATACTTACACATGTAATATGGCATATGTGTGTGTCTATTTATGTATGTATGTATGTATGAAACTTCTCAGGGAAAAAACCTTTACGTGGTTAGTAGGGTTGCGTTTCCTATTATAACCTGTCAGAAAGCTTCAATTACATTCCCGAGTCAGTTCCTCTTTCCCCGCCAAGATTCCCCAGCCCGGGGGCGGGGGGTATTTTGAATGTTTTTCTTTCTCTTTTTTTCACCAAAAACAAAAGGCTTTGTGTTTTGTGGCGGTGATGTCTGCCCTATATCATCTATTGACTATCTATGTGGGTATGTTTTTTTGCGTATGTGTGTGTCACTAGCGTGTGTGGGTTCAGGGGGGAAAATATCACCTGTTTTCTTTTCTATTAATTATAAAAAAAACAAAGGATCATGAAAAAAAAAAATAAACCAAAAAATCTTTTAAATTTTCGGACCTACACTTTCCCCCGTTTGGGCTTATTAAATACTAATAAGAAAATAATGCTCTGGTGGGAAAGGGGGAGTCTAGTAATAGGCACGAAAAAGGGCCCTCAGACACCAAAAGCGTTCTCATCCTCGGGTATTTTGCTTCGTTCGGTTCGGCCCATGATGATCTCGGCCCCTCCGGGGCCAAGGAACACAAATGCTTTCTCGCAACACGCCCCGGACAGGGGGTGCCCGACAACCACGTGTTGGAGCGGCGTGGCCCCTTTCGTAACGATTTGACGAAACGTTTCCAAATTTTTTTTTTTTTCACTTTAAAAAATTCATAAACACAAACACACATATATAAATAGATGGGGATTTAGTTCAAACATTTCAAATCAAAGTAGTTTCGATAATGAGAAAATGTTAAAAAATTATCTTCACAAGGACCAATCAGACCTCCCTGCCATAAGGGGTTTTAGGACCGCCCTTATATTCGGGTGTGAACCTTAAAACTTATATTTTAAAATTTTCCAGCCTAAAACCCATGTAATGCCCCCTTATCAATCACACAACACACAAACAACACCACACCACCACACACACACATTTTTTCCTAAACAAAATAAAATGTGAGAAATGTCACACAAAAATATGTATATAAAACTGCAAATCACTGCAAGACAAACAATGATATACCATATAAAACAAATACAAAAATTAAAAAAAAAAAATTATAACATACCAGCATAACAAAATCCCCAATGATAACGTTAAACGAAAAAATAAGCCGGCCATCCCCTGCCCCCTGGTGGCGGCTTGTGAAACAGCCAACACCCGTCCCTATACAAAGGCAGGTGATTAAAAGTTTTACAAACTCAAATTTGGCGTGGCCCTTTCCCCCTGACCTTAAATGCCGTGCTAAAGGGGGGCCAAAAAAAAGGGCCCCTCTTACGGGGTATCTGGGCCCCGTCGACACAGATATACCCTATTATGTGTGTAGGTTTGGGGTTTGTATTCACGTACATACATCATTATATATATATATATATATATAATATATAAAATATAAAATATAAATAATAATAATAAAAAAAAATAAAAATATAATAATTTTAAATATTGTAAATTTTTGGGGTAATTATATTTTTAAAATAATATATAAATTAATTATTATATATAGTATGGATTGATAATTAATAAATAATTTAAATTATATATATAATTAACAATATTACTTATGTTTTATTTTAAAAATATATTAATATAATTTTTATATATACAAATTTCAACCCCCCTACATATAATAATGTATATATATAATATATCATATATATAATATAACATTAATTAATACACTTGCGTAAAGTATATAATTATATAAAATATATTACTTTATTTACACACATTAATTAACAATGCTTATATAATATATTAAATATAATATTTTATTTATAAAATATATATTATATATTATATCTATATGCACCACACACACCCCAAAACACACACACACAACACAACACACACACACACCACACACACACAACAACCACACACACACACACACCACCCCACCCCACACTTATATATATATATATAATATATATATATATGTATATATATATATATATATAATATATATAGATATATATATATATATTACATTATATATATATTATATAAAATATATATATATATAATATTATATATATATATAAATGAATACATATATATATTTTATAAAATATATATATTATATATATAATAAATGCATATTATATATATTATATATATTTTATTATATATATATATAATATATATATTTTATAATATATATAACGTGTGTGTGGTTGTGTGTGTGTGTGTGTGTGTGTGGGGTGTGTGTGTGTGTGTGTTCTGTGTGTGTTGTGTGTGTGTGTGTGCATATATATATATAATATATATATATATATTATATATATATATAAAATTATATATATATAATATATATAAATATAGATAATATTTGATATAATATATATATAATATATTAAA
>NW_023639075.1:0-12401 GCF_015228065.2 Penaeus monodon
AATATACCCGGTTATCAACTTTTTTTCCCCCCAATATTTGGGGAAAAAACCCAATTAAATTAGTAAAATATCCCTTTTAGGAAAAGAAATCCCCCCCTATAGATAAAATAGACAATTGGAAGATGCGAAGATTGAAGAGAGAAAAAAAAAAATCTTACCCAATATAAACAAAAAATTAGCACATTTAGGAAACGCAAAAGAGTAGAGAGAAGAAGAGAGAGGAGAGACGAGAGGAGGAGACGAGAGAAGATAGAGAGAGTAAGAGAGAGAGAAAAATAAAACAATGGATGATGAAATGACGAAGATGAAAGAAGGGGTTAAAGGGAGTTTATCTTTGTTTATTTTCGCTGGTGCAAGAAGTGTGTAGCAACCTGTTATTTTTTACATCATGGGCTGCGTTTGGAAGGATACCGATGAGGAAACTGTGATAGAGTGAGAGGGTTGATGGATAGGGATGGAAAGATAGATACGTAAATGGGCAATGGATAGATGCAGTAATAGAGAGCGGCAGAGAAAAGGTTCAGATAAAAGAAGGTAGTGAACCCCACAAAGACATGTTAAATTTGCAAAACGTTTCTGAATACTTCAGTGGTTTTGAAATGGCGTTTGAATGTCACTGTTACTGACTAGAATAAAATTTTTCTTAATATTATTTATTACTGTATAATCATAATGATCATTATAATCATAATAGATTGTTTAGGTTTAATTTGTGACCTGTAGAATCAGTGCATAATGCACAAGGAATTCTGCAATTATGATATTAATACATGATCCGCATTCACACCAGTTATTATCATTGGCAATGTAGCAATATACCTGTTACATCAAAAGTATCCTCTGGCCTAAAAGGATATATTTTAGCCTATCCCATTGTTATATCGAGGCTATAAACTGGCCAGCCTAACTTCCAGCCCGGGTCTAAAACAGCATAGCCCCTAAAATAACCCTAGGTAATACACGGATCCCGCACTTCCGAGGTGGAAACTGTTCTTGGGGCGGGGACGTTTCCTTTTCGCCGCCGTGCGGGGTATATATACGTCCGAAACTTGGCACATGGCAGACACACCAGTTGAACTCGACTCATGGCTCACACGCGACCGCACTCCGTCAGCAGGCAAAGCGGACAGACGCGCCCCTGGTGGGGCGGCCCTCTGCTGTGCCTGCCTCGCTGGCCGCCTCGGACTGAGACATGACTTCTGGCACTACAGTGACTCTCCATGGCGGGCACTGTGCTCCCTCAGTACATGGTGGGCTTGTGAGGACGGTGCGAGGGGGGTACCTGCACCACTGATTACAGGTGGTCGAAGACGTGTGGATCGTGGCTGTGCTGTAATAAAGACTGATGCGAAAAGGACAAGACTCCAAGTCAGTACTGTCGACGGACAGACGAGCACCAGGAAGTAACAAAGAGCTGCATATACTCTAAGCTTTGTATGAATAACAACATTAATGCGGGTTGTAAATGCTTTGATGATTTAATTAAAACTAGATATGACATCAAACACAGTTCTGACATTTTAATCCTTAATGGTTATCATGGAATCATTGATCATTCCATCATTGATAGAAATGAGGAAGAAAGGAGTGTATAAATGAGAGAGAAAGAAAGCAAAATTAGGGAATTAAAACACATGATGATCCCAGCCATTATGTATAACTAAATATAAAAGAAAGTCGCGTAAATTTTGATATCATCGACAAATCTTTAATCGTTTTCTCATATAAAATTATTCTTTTAGTACAGATATATGTAAAAACAAATTAATATATATAAATATAACTAACTGTTGTTCGCAGATCGCCAACAACTGATTTCCCGCGCGATGGATTTAGAACGGAAATATGAAGTAAGAGACATGACGTAAAAGGAGCATCAGGAATATGTATATATAATGTATGTTTATGTATATATACATATATAAATAATGATAATAATAATATACTATATTAATAGCACTAATGATAATCATGATCATAATTTTAACCATAATCATAATGATAACTATAACCATAATCATATTCACAAAACCGTAATGATCTTGATGATAATGAAAATGAGATTAACAATGATAATAACAATGATAATAATGCTAACAACATGATAGTAATATTAATAATGTTAAAAATGATAATGAAATAGTACCATAATCATGTTCATAATAATGATCACAGCATTATAATTGTAATAATAACAATATGGATAACAAAATTGATATAATGATTATTATCATTACATCATCGTTACAGAAAATCAGTGTTTTTGCGCTAATGAGGGGGTTTACTAACAGTTATGGTAACAATAAAGGACGATGGTACTAATAATACTCATCATCGTTATAAAAAAGATTATAAAAAAAAACGGAAACGAAATAATTAATTGATTAATACACTGATTAGTATTATTATGCTTATGATTCTTTTCATTCTTTGCATTATCATCGTTATCTTTATTATTTTCGTTATTGGTATTACCATTATTGTTGTTATTGTCATTGTTATTATTATCATCATTATTGTATTACCATTATTTTTGTTTTTACTATGAGTATTATGAATATTAGTATCATCATCGTCATCATTATTATCGATACTATCATCATTCTCTTCCAGTGAATACTTTAGTAGAACATGAACACCTCCCCTTTTCATGTACCGGTGTAACAGCCAAGACTATACCCCCTCCCAGAATATACCCGTGGTTATTTTAGGCAAAGCTGTTTTTTAACCCAAATTATAAGTTAGGCTAGGCCAGTTTATGCCCCAAGTGTAAATGGCTAGGCTAGAATATACCCTCACAGGCCAAGATATACCCCTTCCCCTTTGCATGTTACAAGTATATACTACATTGCAGACGCCCAATTGCGGATCATGCCGTGGTATCTCAGCTGTAGATATTTCTTGAAAACTGTGCATTGAATTCTACAGGCCACCGTATTAAACTCAAACTTGAAATATCAATTCACAGGCCTAACTTGTGGAAGTATTGTCATTAATCATTGTGTTTACTGTACAAGCTACAGTATTTTAAAAGATAACATGCCATTTTTGGGGCTACGATCTGGACAAGTATATAATTAATAACGGACAAAACAAAAAAATAATGATTATTAGTAAATTTGTCACTGCTCTCCAGTTTTGTGTTCTGTGTATTATCATTATTTTATTATTTGTTTCTTAAATTTCATTGCCATCATTATAATTATTTCTATTATTGTTATAATCATCAGCATCATTATCAGTATCTATATCATCATCATTGTTATTATGATTAAATAATTAGAATAACAATGACATAGAAATCACTATCATGTTGTGATTATGAGTATCACTGCATACACTGTATGTAATTTCAAAACAAAATGAAGATTATTACTAAATTAGTAGTTAAGTGAGAATTTTATTCTAGTTAATTAATTTCTATATATAAAAGATGTCTCTGTGGGTTCATAAAGCAGCATAGTGAAACTTATATTGTTATTTTTGGAAAATGTAGCAATATAATTGTTACATGCAAAAGTGAGGGGTTATATTCTGGCCCAGAGGGTATATTTTAGCCTATCCCATTTTATATCTGGGCTATAAACTGGCCCAGCTTAACTTCCAGTCCGGGTATAAAATAGCATAACCCTAGGTAATACACCGGATCCCGCACTTCCGAGGTGGAAGACTGTTCTCGGGGCGGGACGTTTCCCTCTTCGCCTGCCGCCCGTGGGTATATTATACGTCCGAGACTTGGCTCATGGCAGATCACACCAGCCCGACACTCGATTCATGGCTCATCACGCGACCGGCACCTCCGTCAGTAGGAACAGCTGGCAGACGCGCCCCTCTGGTGGTGGCGGCCCTCGTGCTGTGCCTGGCCTCGCTGGCCGCCTCGGACTGCGACATGACCTCTGGCACTACAGTGGCTCTCCCTGGCGGCACTATGCTCCCTCAGTACATGTGTGGGGCTTGTGAGGACGGGTGCGAGGGGGGTACCTGCACCCAGCTGATCCAGGTGGTCGACAGTACCGTGTGGCATCGTGGCTGCGCCTGTATAGAAGACTGATGCGCAAGGACACGACTCCAAGTCAGTACGGTCGACGGACAGACGAGCACCAGTGAAGTACAAAGAGCTGCATATGACTCTAAGCTGTGTATGAATAACAAACTTTCAATGCATTGGTTGTAAATACTTTGATGATTTTTAAAACTAGATATGACATCAAACATCATGTTTTGACAATTTAATACTTAATGGTTAACATGGAAAAAAATTATGAAGATGATGACATGATCAGAATGACAGTGACAATGATAATGATGAAAACAATACTGATAATAATGATAGTCATATTGGTTATTATTGACGGTAATGGTAATGATAATTATGATAATCATAATGTTAACAAAAACAGTAATAATAACATTGGCAAGGATTATAGGAACAAAATTGATGATAAGAATATTAATAATGTTGATAATAATGATAACGATACTAATGACTAGGATAATACCATCATACTATTATAACACTGCTACTAATAACAACAAATGTGAAAGCCAGTCACAAGAAAGTTTTGCAAAAATTGCATCACCAAAACAGAACAAGTAACGACATCAACAATAGGAATAGTTAAAATTTTGATAAGGATGATATTAACGATATCAGCATCAGTAATGAATATTGACGATAATGCTGAAACGCAGTTGCTGTCTTTGTGGAATATACAAAAAATCTTTCACCTAACCTTCATCTACTGATCCCGGCCATTATGCATAACTAAATTTTGATATCATTGAAATCGTTAATCGTTTTCTCATATAAGATTTATTCTTTTAGTACAGATATATGTAAAAAACTAAATTTAATATATTAAATATAAGTAACTGTTGTTCGCAGATGCGCAACAACTGATTTCCCCGCGATGGATTTTGAACGGAAATATGAAGTAAGAGACATGACGTAAAAAGGAGCATCAGGAAAGTATGTATATATAATGCATGTTTATATATATACACATACATATATAAATAATGATAATAATAATAACTATATTGATAGTACTGATGATAATCATAATCATAATTTTAACCATAATCATAATGATAACTATAACCATAATCATATTCACAATAATGATCACAGTCATTGCAATAATTGTAATAATAACAACATGGATAACAAAATTAATATAATGATTATCATTATCATCATCGTTACAGAAAATCAGTGTTTTTGCGTCTAATGAGGGGGTTTACTAACAGTTATGGTAATAATAAAGACGATGGTACTAATAATACTCATCATCGTTATAATAAAGATTATAAAAAAAAACGGAAACGAAAATAATTAATTGATTAATACACTGATTAGTATTATTATCCTTATGATTCTTTCATTCTTTGCATCATCATCGCTATCATTATTATTATTATCGTTATTGGTATTACCATTATTGTTCTTTTGTCATTGTTTTATTCATCATCATTATTGTATTATCATATTTTTTTTTACTATGAGTATTATGAATATTAGTATCATCATCGTCATCATTATTATCGATACTATCATCCATTCTCTTCCATGAATACTTTAGTAGAACATGAACACCTCCCCTTTTCATGTACCCGGTGTAACAGCCAAGAACTACCCCTCCCAGAATATACCCGTGGTTATTTTAGGCAAAGTTGTTTTTATACCCAATTATAAGTTAGGCTGCCAGTTATGCCCCAAGTGTAAAATGGCTAAGCCTAGAATATACCCTCAAGGCCAATATACCCCTTTCCCCTTTGCTGTCACAAGTAACTACATTGCCAGACGAAATTGCGGTCAAGCCGTGGTATTCAGGCTGAGATTTCTTGAAACTGTGCATTGAATTCTACAGGTCACCGTATTAAACTCAAATTGAAATATCAATTCACAGGCCTAATTGTGGAAGTATCTGTCATTATCATTGTGGGTTTTCTGTACAAGCTAAGTATTTTAAAAGTATAACCCTGAACATTTTGGGGCTACGATCTGGACAAGTATTTAATTTGATGTGGACAAACAAAAAATTAATGATTCATTAGTAAATTTTTCACTGCTCTCCCGTTTTGTGTTTCTGTGTGTTATCATTATCCATATTAAATTTGTATCTAAATTTCATTCCTCATTAAATATTTTATTATTGTTATAATCATCAGCATCCTTATCAATATGATTATCATCACATCATTTTTATGATAAAATAATTAGAAATAACAAATTGCATGTAATCACTATCATTGTTGATTATGATATCCAACTGCATACACTGTAAATTTTAAAACAAAATTAGATTATACTAAATTAGTAGTTTAAGTAAGAATTTTATTCTAGTTAATTAATTTCTTATATATAAAGAGTCTCGTGGGTTCAAATTTAAAACAGCATAGTGTACTCATATTGTTATTTTGGACAGTAGCAAATAATTGTTAAAGCAAAGTGAGGGGTATATTCTGGCCAGAGGTTATATTTTAGCTAACCCATTAATCTGGGCTATAACTGGCCCAGCTTAAACTTCCAGCCCGGGTATAAAACGGCATAACCCTAGTAATACACGGGGGTCCGCACTCCGAGGTGGAAGACTGTTCTCGGGGGGGGACGTTTCCCTCTTCGACCCGCCCGGGGTATTATACGTCCGAATTGGCTCATGACAGATCGCACCACTCGACACTCGATTCATGGCCACACGCGCCGGCACCCTCGCAGGAAAGCTGGCAGACGCCCCCTTGGTGGGGCGGCTCTCTTTGGCCTGGCCTCGCTGGCCGCTCGGACTGCGACATGACCTCTGGCATAGAGTGACTCCCCTGGCGGCACTGTGCTCCCTCAGTACATGTGTGGGGCTTGTGAGGACGGGTGCGAGGGGGGTACCTGCACACAGCTGATCCGGGTCGACAGTACCGTGGCATGTGGCTGTGCCTGATAGAAGACTGATGCGCAAGGCACGACTCAAGTCAGTACGGTCGACGGACAGACGAGCACCAGTGATAAGTAAGAACTGCATATGACTCTAAGCTATTATGAATACAAACATTTTAATGCATGGTTGTAAATATTTGATGATTAATTAAAACTAGATATGACACTAACATCATGTTCTGACTTTATCCTGAAAAGGTTATCATGGAATCATGATATATGATGATAATAAATAAATTACGATGAAGATGATGACATGATCAGAATGAAGGACAAAGTATGATGAAAACAATACTGATAATAATGATAGTCATATGGTATTATTGACGGTAATGGTAATGATAATTATGATGATAATCATAATGTTAACAAAAAAGTAATAATAAAAAGGGCAAGGATTATAGGAACAAAATGGATGATAAGAATATTAATAATGTGATAAAATGATAACGATAATGGACTAGGATAATACCATCACTACATACTAACACGCTACTAATAAAACAAGTGAAAGCCAGTCACAAGAAATTGCCAAAATTGCATCACCAAACAGAAAAAAGATAACGGACATCACAAAAGGAATAGTTAAAATTATGATAAGGATGATATAACGATATCAGCATAGTAAGAAAATTGACGATAATGCTGAAACGCAGTGCTGTTTTGGAATATACGAAAACATCTTTCACCTAACCTTTATCTACTGATCCCCGGCCATTATGCATAAATACATTTGATATCATTGAAATCGTTAATCGTTTTTCTCATATAAGATTTTTTTCTTTTAGTACAGATATATGAAAAACAAAATTTAATATATATAAATATTTAAATAACTGTTGTTCGCAGATGCGCAACATGATTTCCCCCCGATGGATTTGAACGGAAATATGAAGTAAGAGACATGACGTAAAAAGGAGCATCAGGAAAGTATGTATAATAATGTATGTTTATATATATACACATACATATTAAATAATGATATAATAATAACTATATTGATAGGACGATGATAATCATAATCATAATTTTAAACCCTAATCATAATGATAACTATAACCATAATCATATTCAAAAAAACCGTTTAAAGATATTGATAATAATAAAAATGAGATTAACAATGATAAATAACAATGGTAATAATGCTAACAGTGATAGTAATATTGATAATTAAAAATGATAATGATAAAAATAACCATAATCATGTTCATAATTTAAAGACACAGGCATTGCAATAATTGTAATAAAAAACAATATGGATACCAAAATTAAAATAATGATTATCATTATCATCATCGTTACGAAAAATCAGTGTTTTTGCGCCTAATGAGGGGTTTACTAACAGTTATGGTAACAATAAAGACGATGGTACTAATAATACTCATCATCGTTAAAATAAAGATTATAAAAAAACGGAAAACGACAAAAATTAATTTATTAATACACTGATTTGATTATTATCCTTATGATTCTTTTCATTCTTTGCATCATCATCGCTATCATTATTATTATTATCGTTATTGGATTACCATTATTGTTGTTATTGTCATTGTTATTATTATCATCCTTATTGTATTACCATTATTTTTACTTTTACTATGAGTATATAAATATTAGTATCATCATCGTATCATTATTATCGATACTATCATCATTCTCTTCCAGTGAATACTTTAGTAGAAAAACCCCAAACACCTCCCCTTTTCATGTTACCGGTGTAACAGCAAGACTATACCCCCTCCCAGAATATACCCGGGGGTTATTTTAGGCTAAGTTGTTTATACCCGGTTATAAGTTACGTTAGGTCAGTTTATGCCCCAAGGTTAAAATGGCTAGGCTAGAATATACCTCACAGGCCAGGATATACCCCCTTCCCCTTTGCATGTCACAAGTATATTTCTACATTGCCAGACGACAATTGGGATCATTTCCGTGGTATCTCAGCTGTAGATATTTCTTGAAAAAACGTGCATTGAATTCTACAGGCCACCCCTATTAAACTCAAACTTGAAATATCAACTACAGGCCTAACTGTGGAAGTTTTTGTCATTAATCATGTTTACTGTACAGCTACAGTATTTTGAAAATTTAACTTGCACATTTTTGTGGCTACGATCTGGACAAGTATTTAATGAAGATGGTCAAAACCAAAAATTAATGATCATTTGGGGAATTGTCATGCTCTCCAGTTTTTTGTTCTGTTTTATTATCATATTATATTATTTGTTTCTTAAATTTTATTGCCATCATTATAATTATTTATCATTGTATAATCATCAGCATCCTTACAAAAATCATCACCATCATCCCTTATTATGATTAAAGTAGTTAAAATAATAATGATACTCACTATCATTATTGGGGATTATGATTATTATCACCATGCACGTAGTAATTTCAAAACAAAATGAAGATTATTTCTAAAATTAGTAGTGTTTAAGTGGAGTTTAAATTTAGGTTTAAATTTAAATTAATTTCTAAATATAAAATATGTCTGTGTTTATTAAAACACAATAGTGTACTTATATTGTTATTTTTGGACAAATTACTTTTTTTTTTACCTAGGGATCCGTGGACGTCGTGTTTCCACATTTCGGTCATAAAATAAACACCAGTTATTTTCATCTGGCAATGTAGCAAATACTTTTTTACATGCAAAGGTGAGGGGTTATATTCTGGCCCAGAGGGTAATTTTAGCCTATCCAATTTTATATCGGGCTATAAACTGGCCCAACCTAACTTCCAGCCGGTATAAAAACAGCATAGCCTAAAATAACCCCAGGTAATACACCGGATCCCGCACTTCGAGGTGGAAGACTGTTCTCGGGGGGGGACGTTCCCTTTTCGCCGCCGTGCGGGGTATATATACGTCCGAAACTTGGCACAGGCAGATCACACCAGGTGACACTCGATCATGGCTCATCACGCGTCGGCACCTCCGTCAGTAGGAACAGCTGGCAGACGCGCCCCTTGGTGGTGGCGGCTCTCATGTTGGGGCCTGGCCTCGCTGGCCGCCTCGGACTGCGACATGACGTCTGGAAATACAGTGACTCTCCCCGGCGGCACTGTGTTCCCTCAGTACATGTTTTGGGGCTTGTGAGGACGGGTGCGAGGGGGGTACCTGCACCCCGCTGATCCAGGTGGCGACAGTAACCGTGTGGCATCGTGGCTGCGCCTGTATAGAAGACTGATGCGCAAGGCCACGACCCCAAATCAGTACGGTCGAATGACAGACGAGCACCAGTGAAGTACAAAGAGCTGCATATGGGCTCTAAGCTGTGTATGAATAACAAACATTCAATGCAATGGTTGTAAATACTTTGATGATTTAATTAAAACTAGATATGACATCAAACATCATGTTCTAAACATTTTAATCCTTAAAGCAATAAATGCAGATATTACACTTTAAGAATATTGCCTTAGATACCCGAAAATGGATTATGGTTATTATCGAATCATGATGATAAGAGTGATAATAATATAAATTACGATGAAGATGATGACAGCGCAGATAACAATGACGATCAGAATGACAGTGACAATAATGATAATGATAATGATGAGAACATTACTGATAACAATAATAGTCATAATGGTTATATTGACGGTAATGATAATGACGATAATTATGATGATAATTATAATGCAAACAAAAGAGTAATAATACCTATAGAGAAGGGGAAAGGAGGAGAAACAGAGAGCGGGAGAGAGGGAAAGAGGGAGGGAGGGAGGGAGGGAGAGGGAGAGGGAGAGGGAGAGGGAGAGGGAGAGGGAGGGAGGGAGGGAGAGAGAGAGAGGAGAGAGAGAGGGGAGAGTGAGAGAGAGAGAGAGAGAGAGAGAGAGAGAGAGAGAGAAGAGAGGAGAGAGGAAAGCTAGAAGAGAAAAGAGAGAGAAGAGAAAGAGAAGAGAAAAGAGAGAGAAGAGGAGAAGAGAAGTGTGAAAGTGAAAAAGGGAAGAGAAAGAGAGACAGAGAGAGGACGCGTAATAAAAAGAGAGAGAGAGAGAAAAAAAAACAAAAAACAGACAGAACGAAAGAATTACGCCACGAATGAGCAAGCGAGCTAGCCAGACCCAACGTTTCTCACGAAGTGTTTGTTTCCCGGCTGGAAATTCCTCCAACGGTTCTTGAAACGGAATTCATCTCAGAGTAGCCTCGAAGTGATTCTCAAAGTCGTCACAGTCATCGCCTTGGGTAATCCTAATTCCGGGAATCTCGTTGCGTACCGAGAATGATTTCGAAGATGAAAGAATGAAAAGAGGAAAGGTATATGAGATTGAAAAAGGATTTTTTAAAAAAATGAAAAAAAAAAAAGGTTTCATTGACCCTTTCGGCCCCAATTTTTCATTAAAACCATTTTTTCTTTTTTTTTTTAAATGTCTTACCAAAGAGATAAAAGGGAAAAAAGGTGAAATTTTTTTTATAGCTTAATCCAAAACGAAAGCCAAAGTTACAGCAAGAAATTCCTCTCTCTTAAATTATCAAAAAATTTCGCCCAAAAACAAAAACTGCCTCCATTTGTGACGCATAGTCATTTCCCTCGCGATGGAGCCTGTTTGGCATGGGACGCCGACTGCCCTTATACGCCTGGGAATCGCCAAAATTCTTACCTTAGAACCCCACACAAAACCAAAAAATCGAAATAATATAAAACGGAAAAAATATGCCCAAGGGGGATACAGTTTAAGAAACGGGACCAACCCGATGAAAAAAATTTGAGGAAATAAAGTCCGATTTAAGGTGTAAAATGAAACAAACTGACATCAAAGCGAAAAACTAAACCGGAAAAAAAAATCGATGACGGCATTTTCCCGGGCAATATACCCTCACTTCACTCTCTTTAATTTCCCTCACAGACCCTCTTTGTCCTTCGTTATCCCCTCGACATTAGGGAAAAATCCGGGAAGAAGGGACCAAAAGACGTCCATCATTCCAAAGGGGTATTTTTCCCTTCTTTGAAAAAAGGCGCGGAGCCGTAAAAAGGTGTTCGATTCCCCGAGCCCGTCTTCGGGCAAGTTAAACGTTTTCTCGCGGTGGGAAAAAAAAAAAGAGGTGGTGGAAAAAGCAATGGGGATGAGTAATAAAGAGGGGAAAAAAAAGGGAATTTCCAAGTAAAAAAAGGGGAAAAAAAGAGAAAAAAAAAAAAAAGTGGGAAAAAAAGGGGTTAGGGTTAGAAGGAATTTTCAAAAAAAGATTTTTGAAGACATGAGGCGCAAACGTTTTGGTACAGGCAAAAAAACTCTCATTTAAGGAATAAAACCCCCAAAAATCAACATAAAGCACACAGTTTTTCACTTTCCAATTTTTTAATTCTCTTGACCCCTTTATCGTTACGCTTACCCTTTTAAAAGATTTTTTTTAATAAAATCTCCCCTATCATTAAACATCTAAGGGGGTAAAGCCGACGGGGGGGCATGGCCGACCACCCTTTGTTCCCGCCCGAGGATCCCCCCCTTCCCGGAAAGGGCCCGA
>NW_023639076.1:0-12401 GCF_015228065.2 Penaeus monodon
CCTTGCAATTTTAGGATCCTTCATGAAGTACTGACAAGAATATGGTCGATATCCTGGGCCGCAAATGCCCATATCGCTATACCATGTTCAGGGGATGTGGGTTGGAGCGCTGATATCAGGAGCCACAAATCCCCATTCTCTGGGACCTAGCCAAAATCCCGGAGAAAGTGGTTGTTCTCCCTGCTGGGATCAGCTCCCGAGCCATGGGGGCCGACAGACATCTTATAGCCTGCTCGATCACAGCTGTATACCACAATGAATTACCCAGAACAATGCGAATGTCTCACCGGAGGCAATTGTCTGCCATAGATGTCAGTTTGGCAAGAAAAGCTTCTTTGATATCGAGTTTGCAAACCTCGTAGGAACGTACACAGCAACAAGAGACACGAAACAAAAAGCATGCTTCAGTCTCAGTGCCAAATTCGCTCATCATCGTGTCACCTAACTACCGAGGGTTGAAGTCGGGTGGAGATAGTTATGGCTTTCTAATTCCCTCTAATTCCCTCGATAGCAGAAGTAAACGCTCGTCCTTCCCCAAGGACGCCACCTCTGCCACCCCTGCCGACCGCTGCCCCAAAATGTATATATGTATATATATATATATATATATATAGATAGATAGATAGATAGATAGATAGATAGATAGATGGTCGATAGATAGATAGATATAGATATAGATTAAATTAATATATTTTAAAATATATATATATATTATATTATATATATAAATGTATGTATATACATTTTATGTATATATATGTATATACATGTATATGTTATATATATAATATACATACATTACATGTATATACATATATATACATATATATGTATATACATACATTTATATATATATATATATATATATATATATATATATATATATAATATATATATCATCTAT
This sequence comes from Penaeus monodon, assembly GCF_015228065.2. NCBI lineage: Eukaryota > Metazoa > Arthropoda > Malacostraca > Decapoda > Penaeidae > Penaeus > Penaeus monodon. The sequence continues at coordinate 905 of NW_023639076.1, forward strand.
ATAACATTATATATATATCATATATATATCATATATATATATATCAAATATATATATCAGATATATATATATCTATATATCTAAAATATATATAATATATAGATATATAATATATATAGTATATATATATATATATCTATATATATATATCTATATATATATATATAAATATATATGCATATACATACATTTATATATATATATATATATATATATATATATATATATATATATCTATATTTATATCTATATCTAATAGCTATCTATCTATTCGACCCTAATCTATCTATCCTATCTATCTATTTATCTAATCTATCTATATATATATATATATATATCTACAATATACATTTGGGGCGCGCGGCAGGGGTGGCAGAGGTGGCGTCCTGCGGAAGGACGAGCGATTACTTCTGCTATCGAGGGAATTAGAGGGAATTATATCCATAACTATCTCCAGCCGAACTTAACCCTCGGTAGTTGAGGTGACACTGATGATGAGCGTCTGATGGCACTGAGACTGAAGCATGGCTTTTTGTTTCGTGTCTCTTGGTGCTGTGTACGGTTCCTACAGTTTTGCAAAATCGCTATCAAGAAGTTCATTCTTGCGCCCCAAACTGACATCTATGGCAGACAATTTGCCTCGGTGAGACATTCGCATTGTTCTGGTAACTTCATTGTGTATACAGCTGTGATCGAGCAGGCTATAAGAGTCTGTCGGCCCCCAGGCTCGGGAGCTGATCCAGCAGGGAGAACAACCACTTTCTCCGGACTTTGCTAGGTTCCCCAGAAATGATGCTTTGTGGCTCCTGATATCAGCGCTCAACCCCACGCTGACATGGTATGCGATATGGCACTGAACGGCCAGGATATCGACCATATTCTTGTCAGTATCTCATAAAGGATCCTCAGAATTGCAAGGTTTACCAAAGTGGCCGATTCCTGTGTGGTGTGTGTGTGTGGTTGTGTGTGTGGTGTGTGTGTGTGTGTGTGTGGGTGTGTGTGTGGTGTGTTGGTGTGTGTGTGTGTGTATATATATATATGTATAGATATATATATATCTATATATAATGTGTATATATGTATATATATAATATTATATATATTATATATATATATATATATACTATTATATATATATATGTTATATACATATGTATGTACATACATATATCTATATATATATAATATATAATATATATATATATATATCTCTAATAGTATTTAGAAAAAGGTATGAATGAATGAATATTCTTCACAATGCAAGAGCTGTATATAGAGACTGTTTCGATTGTGTCCTACTTCATACTACATACATCACAAGATAAAGGATAAGTCGTATGCGAAGCTTAGCCTCGCCGGGCTATGCCCCATGAGGGGAGCCGGCCTGTGTCGACTAATGCCGACTCGCTCACGTGTGTCAGCTGTGCTGACTCGGGCTGAGCCTAGTCCTTACGCCGCCGTGTGCCAGCCACAGCGTAACCTCCGGGCGACATTGCAACTTCTCGGCGCCTAGCGTAGCGCGAACCCGCCGCCCTCGATGAGAGGCCGACACGTTACCACTATACTATCCATGATGCTTACTCAGAGAGATAACAAAGAAAATATTTTATCATACGTTGAGCTTGACAAAAATACCTTATAACTGTGACCTCCTATTCGTTGCTCGCATAATTTGTTGCCTGTGCCTTGGGAAAATTTGAACCTGCCCGCTGCCGTGTTGACATTACTCTCCGTCGCGATGTATGCTGCTCCATAATTTCTTTTTAGTGTTGTTCAGTCCTCTATGGACTATTTCTGCTTCCTTCCAGTTCGGTAAATGTCCACTTCATCTACATGTACCACCATGGCATTGGAAGTCCTTGGTGGTGACAGCTCGATGTTTCGCTGATCCTGGAGCTGAAACCACGGCCCTGTTTTCCCCAAAGTATGCTGTTATCGCAACCGCTGCAGGTAATGCGTATACAACACTACAAAAAAAGGGTTTTTTTTTGTGGGGTTTTTTTTTTTCGGGCTGCTTTCTGTCACGTATTAAGTCATGTATCTTTTCCCGGATGTGCTGGCTATTCTCACTGTCTTTGGCCGGAAGTATCCTCTGCTGATCGCTGGGAAATGTTGGCATACGATAATATGAGAACCCTTCTAAGAAGAGGTTGGCGGGGTCTGCTCTTACAGTATGCTCCTCCCCTTCTATCTGAGGTTTAGCAGGAAGCCCTCTGGGATGCTTGTGTTTCATGAAGAATTAATTATATAGGCAAACATCACCTCGAAAATTCAGGGCTGCAGATCCTCAAGTGCCTCTGAGAAGAAGCCATAACAACACCTGATTTCGTTTTGTTGCTGTGGGGCGAGTAGTAATTGAATATACCAATCTTTATTTGTTTAGCTTTCTTATACAGGAAACGTAGGCCACCGTCACCCCGATGTCTCACAGTGTCCAGACGGTAGTGTTTGTGAAGATAGTCATTCTCAACCCAAAAAACCCAAACAAGACCCAAAGAAAGTCCCCCAAAAAAAAAACCCCCCCAAATTCTCCATACCTTTTCTACATTTGTCAATATGAATACGGTTCATAATTAAATAATATAGATATATATATATATATATATATATATATATATATATATATAATAACAGTATATCACACGAAACAACACCACACACACACAGAATTATATATATATTATATATATATATATATAATATTATATATATATATATATAATATATATGTATATATATATATATATATATATATAATATAATATATATATATATATATATATATATATATTGGTATATGTGTGCGTGTATATATATTTATCTATATTTATATATAATATATATTAATATCTCTATATATATATATATATATAAATATGTATATAGATAACATACACACACACACACCACACACAGCACACCACCTATATATAGTATTATATATTATAATATATATATATTATAGATATATATATATATATATATGTATGTAAATTATATATCTATAATATGATACATACTCTATATATATATATATATCTATATATATATAGAATATCTAATATAGATATTTCTATCTCTATATATGTGGTTCTGTGTGTGTGTATATCTCATCATCAGCATCATCATATCCTGGGTCCGTCCACTGCAGGACTGGACCCCCAAATTTGTTATTTTGTCACGCCATCTTGTCATTGATATATATATATCTATATATATATATATATCATATCTTATATATATATATATATATATATCTATCTATATATGTATATATATATAGCATATATGTATATATAGATATATATATATATATTATATATATTAATATATATTCCATACATACATTCTGTAATATAATATACGCACGTATGTAATATACATATATAACATATATATGTATATGTTTATTACACCCACCCCCACGCAATACAATCATTTAGAATGTAATCATATAAATATATATGTCTAGGACTATATATATATGTATTATATATAATTATCTACATATATATGTATATACATACATATTGTATATTATATTTAGCGATATGTATATATGCATACATATATTTATGTATATATACATATTTTTGTATGTCCACACACACACACTACACACAACATCACACACACACACACACACACACACACACACACACTCACACACACACCACCCACCCACACCCACACACATACACGCACAACACACACACGACACACACACACACACATCCACATAATACTATATATATATATTACTATATATATATATCTATATATATATTATATATATATATATATATAAGATATAAATTATAGTTTATTATATTTTATATATTAAGTAAATATATATGCATATATACATATAATATGTATATGTGCATATATCTACTGCATATAAATATAAATAATAAATACATAAATAACTAATATATATCCTAATAGATATATATATACATATATATATATATATATATATATATATATATATATATATATATAATTTTATATTAGTAACATCAATCTCTCTATGTATGTATCGATTATATATATGTTCTGTAATGTACATAACATATATATATTATATATATATATATAGATATATATATATATCTATATATATATATATATATATGTACACACAGACAACACACACACACATATATAATCTATATAATATATATATATATATTATATTATATATATATATATATAAATACATATATAGTAATATATCTATATCTCTGTCTAATCTTAATAATGGTAAAACACCTCTATCGTGTTGATAGTAATGGTGAAAGAAACTCCACGCTAAACTAGTTACTGAAAATGAGAGAAGAGTTTTCGGAATCTTCGTGGATTCCATCTTCAGGTCTGGTAGGAAAGGGACTACAAAAGAGAGAGGAGAGGTAACGTGGTTTTCCCAATTGCAGTGGCGTATAAGTATAATATGGATTGGCATCTACATTTGACGGATCCTCTATCTACTTTACGGAATGATTGTGTTGTATGGCTGGGTCTGGAGATCAAACGGCGGTCCCTTGTCGCAAAATTGTGTGCTCACAATTCTGTAGTAACGTACCAGTGTGGCTTCGCTCGCCACAGCGCAAAGCCAACACCCTGTCTGCTAGTCTTTTTGTCTCTATGATCTCCATGCGCAATGGTAACCCTAGTCTGATTCTGTGAAAATGACTTCGGTAACTCTATTGTTGCTTCAGAGAGTTCAGTGGCTCATAGCCTGGGCCTCTAGCCTGAGGGGGGGATCTCGTTTTGCCTCTCTGTGAAGCTGCAGGAGGAAGGCACTTCTGCCTTAAGATTTTTCGCTCTGTGCTATGCTAGCACAGTGTCAGGAGTAGATGTTGTCTTTTGGGTAATCTTTGCTGTAGACAAGTCAATGGCTTGCCCTAGAGTCTGTATGGTGTCCTTCCCGCGGGAACGTGTGGGCTAGGGCTCCATGATCGCAACTGCCTCTGCTGTCTTAAGGAAGCGTTTGTCTGTTAACCCTCATGGATTGTGTGGCAATCCCTTGCTGCAAAGCCGGCGCTTGCATGGTGGTTTAAGGATCGACTGATTCATTCATGAAGTAGGTCTATTACCCGAGAGTGATGGCTGTAATGACCCTCTCAGCTTCTGCCTTTGGACTAGCATGGGTATTGAGTCTTTCCTCCTTGAAAAAGTTCATACGAGAACTCGATCAAGCTTTGTGCCTGGCAGGGGGCTTCATTAAAGTCGGGGTGGGGGGAATCCATGTCCTTGGCAGTAGTTGTTCCTTTGAGCTGATAGCATATCAACGAACCGGCTGTGTAGACAGCTAGGAGTTGTTTGCAATAGATCTTGTTCTAGCGTTTGATTATTTTTTGTCTCATTTTTGTGCTCCTGGTGCCTAAACCATAACCTTTGAAAAGAAACTGAGTCTGCCCATAGATCCATTCGTGATTCCAAGGCGATAAGTTGAGGGCCTTACGTCCACCTCGGGGCACCCAGAATGATCCTGGCGAGCTTCTTTTGAAATGTCTCCATTTTTCTCTTAATCTTCCTTTGCGGCAATTAGGGAACAGAAGCATAGTTCACAATGGAAGGAGTACATAGAAGGATCTTAGTACTTTTATGTCTAGCGCTTATTGTCTCCCAGTTATTCTCTCCAATGGACAGACATTCTTGTTTAATTCGGTCAACCAAATACGGACCATCCTTTTTAACGAGAGGGATAAAGTTAATCATTACCCGAGCTTATTGAAGAATGGACTCACTCTAAGTCCATACCCTGGATTCTCCGACTTGTGCCTCGAACCTTTAGTCTCCTAGCCATGGGATGCAGAGATCTTTAATCCTGTCCTACAACATTCCTCAGAATGCAAGGTCCAGACAGCACTGGGCTCTACTTAGGTATTGGGGTCCAGTGAAGATGATTGCAGATCGTCTGCATGTAGATGATTCTTGCACCCCACTGGCAGTGTATGTTGAGGATATGTAGGGGCGATCGTTTGGGGTGTTGAAAGGGCTGGACTGAAGACCCCATCCGTGGTTTTCCATTTTCTAGTGGCATGTGCTGTGATAGTGATCTTGGAATCTTACTTTGGCTGTTCTGTTCATGAAATAGTCATCTATCCAAGCCAAGAGCTTTCCTCTGATTCCCGTCTGTCAGGGTCCCTGGAATAGCAAAGGACTTGCTAATTCCAAAGCCCTCCTCCAGGTCTGAATAATACTACCACAATGTGACAGTGCCTGCTCTGGTGGCTTAAGAGTGGCTATTCTGTGTGCTGTGCTCATGCCCCTTGTGAACCCATGATGTGTTCATGTGGGAATCCCATTTTCCATTGAGTCGGTTCATTACCATTCTCTCGCCGTCTTGCCCAGAGAGCCGAGGAGAGAGATAGGTGGTACTTCTCTGGCTTCTTTGGTTTTGGGATGGGAACTATGACGCCCTCTTCCAGCTCCAGGGTAGAGTGGAGTTTCCTCAGGACTTGTTTGATAAGTTGCAGGAATGCAAGTTCACCTGCCAGTCCTAACATGGGCAATCATGGAGTCCACGATCCCATCAGGGCGAGCAAGAACTGTTTTTGTAGTTTTTCTTAGCCCTCAGAGAGAAGATAAAATCTGAGTCATCGGTTATGGCTACCCTTTCTTCTGATATGAGCTAGTCTGAAATGGTTTGCAGCGTTCTGGGTTTGGTCCATAGTTCGGCTGGCAGACTGTTTTCTGCTTGTTCCTCGCAGAGAACTCTTGCACCAGTCTGTGTGTTGGCTTCTGATTGAGGGTCGTGGTGTGCACCTTGGGGACTAAGCGCTAGTAGCTCGCCTGACACATTTGCTACAGATCTAAGGGTGTTTGGGGGAGGGAGGTCAAAGACTCCACCTTCCAGCCCACTTTTCCTCCCTGACTCTTATGTCATTTTCCTTGGCACCCTGACTGCTTCCCTTAGAGGGCTAGGTTGTCAGGGGTTCTTTGCTTCGGAAATGTTTTCCTGCACATGTTCACTCTGTGGTTGATTCCTTAATCTGGTCATTAAGTACCAGGCATCTTTTAACTCCTGGGCCATGGCGAGTTTTAGTTTATAATCTGTAAGGCTGCTTTGATTTATAGCACTGATAAGTTCTGGCTTCAAGCACTTCCCATGTTCACTCTGGTGGGATTTCATTGCATATAAGATAGTGGGCCCAGGCATCTGAGGCTTGTCAGTTAGCCTTGTCTGTTTGTCCCCACATCTTGGATTGCTTGTGGCATTTGGGCTGGGCCGCATCCATGAGGGAAGTAACAGTGCAATATGGTCACTTGTGACAGTTCTCATTTGACCACACCTGATTCTCCTCCACCAGTGCCCCCAGTGAACAAAGTGGTCAAGGACCTCATGCTTTGTCTCTTGGCTATGAGAAGATCGATCTCGGAATGCCTCAAGCACATTGGCCATGTGCTGACCTGCCGTACCGGTTGCCCTGCAGGGAGCCAGGATGGTGGTGTTGCATTGTCTCCCTGTAATGATCACTCGGACTTGTGCGCAGTAACGTAGACCTTGCTGATGTCTAAGCTCCTACAGCTGGGGTTTCTGTACACATTGTACACTTGAGGGGCCCCCCAGCCAGGTGGAATCTCAATGGCAAGAGATTCGACATCACATCTCCAGAGTGCGGTGCAGCGGCTACTGTCGGACAGGGATTGTGGCTTTGACCAGGATGATCAGCTTCTTTTGCCAGCTGTGGCTTGACAGCATTAAAGACATGATACTCCTGAGAAGGCGACAGTCCCCTCTGTTAAGTCTCCTGAGGATGACGATGTCATTATTGATTGCACTATTGTGTGGAATGCTGCATTCGTTGTATTAAAGTCATAGTAGGCGTAGATTGTGTGTCATGATGTTATTTGGTGGTAGATATATCAGAGATGTCTTTGTATTTGGATTCAGAGTCAGTTGTGTCGGAGTCTGACACTCCATTATGAAGGCCTTGCTGGATGAGGGATCTTTATCTGGTTTTTGGGCTGTTTGTCCAGGCTAACCATGGTCCACCGGAGGTGGAGAGCCTTTGGTAGCCATGACTTTGGAGAGTTTTGGCTTTCTCACTTCAGGCTTTGTCTGTGCGTCTTTTCTCTTTACTGACTTTACCTGGGTAAGGTCAGCCTGTTCATGGCACTGCTGCATAGATTTCAGCCTGTTTTGGCTCTGCTGTGAGGGCATGGCCATGGTTGCCTGTGGGGGAAGGTCTCGTGGGGTGGGGCTGGTTTGGCTCCTATTCAGCTTCCTCCCTTTCAGGACTGAACGTCTGGGTCATTGCCGTCACGGCGACTGTGCCGCCTTCTCTGCCTCCTCATTCGTCATCCTCAAAGCTGTTGCTACTGCAGTGACTACAGTAAATCAACAGAGATTACGTCTCTTGGCGAGGCTTTTGCAATCTCTTTGAACCTCTATTCCTATGGTCCTATGGTGTGGAGGAGCTTCTTCCTCTTAGGAGGTCAGAAGCCTTTTCTCTTTTGTTCTGTCCCTGGACATGGGTGACTGGGGGAGCAGGACAAGGTAGGTCCGCTTTTTAGCAACCTCTTTGTCGCCTGAGGACCTCCTCTTTCCTGGCAGAGCACGCCAGCATTCCAGGCGTGATGCCTCTCGGCCCAGTTGGGGCACTTAACTCTTGGTCCCTTTGTCCTTCTTTGTGTGCCTTAAGACACACCTCGTGTTGTGTGCTTACAGACAACCACATTTAGGACTTGGCCTTGCATCTAGCCTGGTGGTGGCTATATTTTTGGCACTTAAGCACTGTTTCTTAATCTTAGGTTGAGTGGCCCCAGTTACCAAGATCTAGGATAGTGATGGGGTTCTTTCAGGGACAACCATACTTGTCTAGTTGGGCTCTTCCTTTCGACATATCGGAAGTGCCTCCACGACCTGTGGTGTGATGTGAATCAATCACATCATACGAACGGAGAAACCAAATAGCACCTCCTGACTTTCGTATCTCAGTGATTCAACGGCGAGAACACACTTTCCTCCATCTTTAAGCTCCTTGGCTTCCTTTTAGAAAATTTAGGGTAGCTTAGTCTTTGGGGATGAATAATCATGCACTGGTCTCTAGCCCTGGATTGACAACCAGATTTTCTCTCATCTCCAATGCTCTTACCATTGGCAGGCATTGCCCGAAGCCTTCAGGTTAGAGTGAACCTTGAATTGAGGGAAACGCCTAGGGGGTCCAGACTGCTTCGAGTCTGTCTCTGTCTGGCTCGTTTTGACCGTCCTTCAGCTTGGATTCTGGGCTACGGTCGTGGAAGCAGGCAGGCTATTTCAGCTGGTTCAGCTGTGTTCCCATCTCTACAAGAGGAACGTCTGGAGGTGCTACTCAGAGGTCCTCCCTGATTTGGGTCTAGCCTGGAGAGCCAGCACGAGAGTCCATCTCTGAACAATCTCATGACACGACATGGTTTTGGCCAATGTCGTGTCCATTTTAGCAGCAGGTCTGCAGAGTCAACCTTGCTTTGATTTTCTCTTGCCACTAGAAACCCTGTATGGTGCAGAGTGACTGCCGTGGTCTAGGCCCCGGGGGGGGGAGGGGGGGGGGGGGTGGGCGAGGTTTGTCATCATTTGTAATCTCTATTTGTGGGGGTTTTGTAGGATGTTTGCCATAATATAAACAGTTATTTCATCCTCTCATTCCCCCACCCACCACGAACTGTATGTTAGACGAATGTCTAACAGCCACAGGGGTGGTGAGAGGATATATATCAGGCTAGAGGGAGATCCGGTCCAGCCACCTCAAGAGGGCCACGATCTTGGTTCCGATTCTGTGGCTTAAGTTACACGTGCGTGTGTGTAACCACGCTTAGTGAATGAGAGAGCCTGGGAAACTATGCTACACTATGTAGGTTGTGGGGTTTGCTGCACAGGAGGACAGACAAATGTTAGTATTCTTTCGGAAGATCAAGTGGACTGTGCTGAGGTGGCCAACGTAAGGGAGAAGGGGAGGATGTGGAAAGTGAGGAGACTCTCGGCATAGGAGACAAGTCACTGCAAAAGTTGAAATTTAGGCAGCAGTTTGATTAAGGAGGATTCCACAGTGTGCGGGTGGGGACATCAGCAGAGGGATGACGATACACAATCCATTTGATGGCACTAATGGCGTAGAAGAGGGCATTGTTTTGTCCTCAGGATCCGCGTTTTATGATGAGATAGACTGTGGTTCTTACTTTTAACTACCATGTCTCCCCTTAGGAAATTTGTTTCTTCCTCCATGCCTCCTTTTAGGATTTGTCCTTCCTCCATGCCTCCCTTGCATCTGTAAATAAATGCCCTCCCAATTTTAAAGAAATGAATAAGTATGTTTTGTTAGTCTATTTAATGAATATGAATTAGTGAGTATTATTAAACCTTCCAATATGTGCCATGCTCATGTTAAGATAATTTGAGAATCTACTACCTTTTTTCCAATCTTGCTCCCCCTTTGGAAAATACCCAGGTTAAGAACCTGTAGCAGCATGACCCACAATCTAAATTTAGCATAGTTTTCCCCAGGTTGGGTCACATCAGGCCACAGTCCATGTGCCGCACTCTTGACATTGGGGCAACCCCTCGTTCCCTGCACACTTACATAGCGCTCGTGTACATAAGCCGCAAAATCCGAAACGAGATCAGCCTTCCCCGATCCTCCAGCAGAATAAGACAACAGCAGCAGCAACGCAAGGACTGCCCAGTTCTTAGCTGACTGGGGAGATAAGACACCCTCCCAAATATTAGATGACCAACCGTCATCTTCTATACTGGTAATCTCGGAGTGACACGTCATGGTATTTCACTCGCTCGCTTTGCTCACTCTCTGGAGGGGAAGTGCCTGTAGCAGGACGACCCTGCAACCTGAAGTTTAGCATAGTTTCCCAGTTGGGCCACTTCAGGTCCACAACCATGTCCGCGCTCATTGGACATCGGGCTCCCCTCGTTCCCTGCACACAAGCACTGTGTAGTGCTCGTGTACTTAAGCCTCAGAATCCAAACTGAGATCAACATTCCCCGATCTTCCAGCAGAACATGACAACAGCAGCAGCACCACAAGGACTGCCAAGTCCTTAGCTGATTGGGGAACCTGCTGGCTTCCCCATTGATCTCCCAAGTTCCCTCCAGCACCCAGCCATACCTGTGAGCACTCACACCCACAACAAACACTCCCAAAAGAGATAAGACACCAGTCCTAAATAGTAGATGCACAATCAATCATCTACTATAAACCACTGATATAGATGCTTAATGAGATGGTACCTGTCTCGCAGAGCATTCTCTATCACAGGAGGCACAAGGAACAGCACAGGTGCCCACTTTCGAGGTAGAAGGAGGGTTAGTGTGGACCAGGTTGCGACGGAGAGTGTTCACCTGCAGTTGAGAGGGTGAAGGGCGGACAGAGAGAGTAGATCCCAGTGTAGTGTAGATTGAGGACGGGCAGATGAGAAGTCTCTTTGGGAGAGGAGTCGTGTAGAAGGCACTGATAACACGACGTCGAGACATGTCGGGGTTGCCCAGTTTGAAGAA
>NW_023639077.1:0-12400 GCF_015228065.2 Penaeus monodon
AGTGGGGGTGGTAGGGGATGAGTGAGTGAGGATGGTGAGTGAGTGAGTGAGTGGTGAGTGAGTGGTGAGAGTGATGATAAAGGTGTTGTGAGTGTGTGAGTGTGTGATGTGTGAGGTGTGAGGGAGGTGGGGGTTTTGGGTGTGTGTGTGTGTGTGTGTGGGGTGTGTGTGTGTGTGTGGTGTGTGTGTGGTGTGGGGGGGTGTGTGTGGTTGTTGTGTGTGTGTGGAGAGAGAGAGGAGAGAGAGAGGAGAAAAAGAAACTGTTTTATTAAGACTCGGATGACATTAAAATTTCTGCTCGGGGTAAGTGCCCTGTACACGAGCAACACAAGGCTTTTAACCCATCTGGAGAAAAACGTTAATTATATTTAATAAAATTTTAGTGAAAAAAAAATTTGTTGCTCCATGAAGCCAAACTTTTAAAAGCAAAAGTTTAGCCCTTAAAAAAGAAAATTTTTAAAAAGATTATATCTCTAAGATACTTCATTTTCAAAAAATGCTTTTTGTTTGAAAAGCAAAAGGGCTTTAAATTATTTTATTATTTAACTAACGTTGGCAATTTAAAGTTAATTACCTTAATTTTGGTAACCCCAAATTTTTGAAAGAAATGAGACTCGTCCGCTTAAATAGTAAAATAAAATTTCTTTCCTTGGCTAGTAACCCACATTTTATTCCAAAAAATTGCAGTATGCCCTGGTATACGATTTTTTAAAAAAAAATTTTTCCCATTATGATGTTATTTTTTTTTTTTTCAGTAATGGTATTTTTTTAAAATTTTGGCATGAGGTTACAGAAACATTTAAATTGCTACCGGTTTCAGGATTCAAGATTTTTTCTTTTTTTTTTTTTTAGCAAAAATGCTTTTAAAGGGTATAAAATTACCATTTAAGGAAAAAAAGAAAGATGTAACCCTTTTCCCAACTAAAGATACAGAATTTAAACTGTATGACTTAATTGCAGATGAATATAAAAATTCATACTGATAGGTGACAAAAATGTATTCAGTACTGTGGAAAATTTCTTTCTCTGAAGCATTTGCAAAAGAAAAAAATTTTGCAATTTAAAATTAAAGTAAATATGTGATTAATAAAGATAAAATTCGAGAGTATGATTATTGTCATATAAATTTTAATAACAGAAATTTAAATTAACTTTAAATCATACATTATTTTCCAATTGTTGCCTAATGGGCTGTGGGAAACCCACACAGCTTCTGTGTACTCTAAACATTTGGTCAGACAAGGGTAGACTATGAAAGTGTGATACATACAACGCACATGCATGCATACACACACACACAACACACACACCACACCCCACACACACACACAAAACACCACACACCCCACACACACACCACACACCAACCACATATATATATGTATAATATATATATATATTAATAATATATATATATATTATATATATATATATATATATATATTATTATATATATTAAACTTTATTTATTTTAATATATAATATATCATCATCATCATCAGGGGCTAACCCCCGAGGGGGGCGCATGGCCCACCCACCCTTCGCTTCCAGCCACGGGACCCCTCGGGGCGAGTCTCCAGGCGGGCACACCGGCCCATCTCTATTTTTCCTCACGACGGTCTCTCGAGCTGCCCAGCATGATCTCCTGGAGACGTCCCACAGTCTCCTCCACCCGGTTTCTCGCAGAGAGAAAACCGGGTGGCAGGGTCGCCCTGGGGAGCAGCTGGGGGCCATATGCCGATTGGCATCCCGGATTATGAAAGAAACATCCCATGCCGTCTCAGGGTAAAACCGCCGTTGGACACGTGGTCCTCCCAACTGTACCCCATGCCCGGGGAAAAGGGCTTGTTAAAAAAGGGATCAAGGCAGACCCCAAAGCACGGGTAGCGCCCATGTTTCGCTTCCATAAAGCAAAACTGGAAGATAAAGGCCTTGAAGACACCACTTGGTCTTCTGCATAGGTACCGCATTCCAAAACGCTCTTTTGTCGGTTCATGCTCCTGTTGCCAGACCAACCCTCTACTGACTTCCGGGTCTGAAAAACCCAAAATATGGACTACGCTCCCAAGGTATGTAAAACTTTCTGTGACTTAAACGCCCTGCCCAAACTGGTCGACTGAAGGGGTTCCCCAAACGGGCCCCCCAAAGTCCTGAATCTTGGTCTTGGTCCAGGAGCCCTCAAAGCTGGGGCTTCGCCTCATTGCAAAATGCAAAAGAGCCGCCACAAGTACCCCAAAGGGACCAGTAGGAGGCAACATCGTCGCAAAGTCAAGGTCCGAGCCCTTAAATTTTGCCTATTTTTGCCCGCACGTTTTGGGCTATAGCTCTGCCCTTTCCGTCCATAAAGTGTTAAAAGTGGGGTCAAGGACACGCCTTGCCTCCCCCCTGAATTAACAGGGAAAAATTCCATACCCCCCCCCACACTTTAAAGCACTTTCAGTACAGTATAGAGGCTTGCTACAGGCCAAAATCTGGGGGTCGGAATTCCCCTGAGCCTCAGGATCTCCCATAGGATTCCCGATGCCCGAGTAAACGCCTTTTTTGAGGTCGAGTAGGCTGAAAGCACCCCACGACCAAACTCACGGGGCGTTCCCAATTATTCGAAGCGCAGTAAAAACGGCCCTATTGTGGATTTGCCAGGTAAATCCAGACTGCTCCGGTCTCTGGTGTCTCGTAGGGGGTTGCGGACCCGTTTCAAAAGAATGGAGCGGAACCTTCCCGGTATGCTGAGCTGAAATGCCAGGTTTTGCTACAGTCCCTCGATCCCCTTTCCCCCTTCCCAAGAGGGATGACCCCCCCCCTCAGCAGTCGGGGGGAAAGGGTACCAACTGCCAAGGGCGTCGGACTGTTGCAGGCCCCGGCCATGGGTTCCCCCCCCACCTTTTAAATTTCGCAGGGATTCAAAAAATTCCCTGCATTTTCCCCACTTTTCAGTTTGGGAAATCGCCAGCCTACCTCTTTGGGGTGGGAGGTTCCTCGCTGAGGGGTGGGTCCGGCCGGGCACGAACATCGCTTGCCCCAAAGCTAACTGTTGGAGATCCACCGGGTAAAAACTGTTAAAATACTCCCCAACTTTCCCAAAACCCCAAAACTATCTGAGATGTCGTCCACCCGCTGATGGGACTGCAGTCATCTGTGAGGAGGGCTTGGGGTTCATTTTCTCGGGGCTTGGTAGCAGGGGCGAAGGCCCCATTTACCAAGAAAGGGCCTTCGCCTCCTCAGAAAGTTTCCTATAAACTGTTCCTTTTCCCCTTCTCAGCATGTCCGACCCTACGACCTGGAGGGCGCAAGATTTGTTTCCCCCTTCACCCGACCTTCGACATGCCAGTGGCCTCTAATGTCCCCCAGGGAATGTTTCTGCCTTTTCCTTGGCTACGCCAATGGACTCCTGGCTGCTTGGTGTTCGCGTTTAAAGGGACTCCCACAGAGCACTGGACCGTCAGTTGCTGGTTTCTGAAAAATCGTCAGAGCTGCCGGGGGCGAACCCACGGGCCACTCCTCCTCCCTTATCTTCAAGGAAACCCCTTAGGGGGCCACGGAGGGACGGGGAGTTTTGAATGGACCCGCGGGGTACCACAAGCAGCCTATGGTCTCCCACAGAACTCACACTCCGTAAAACCCGCGTTCTGGGGGCCCTCCTCGCGTGCTGAAAAGAATGGGTCGTCCCCTTTGGGCCCTGTACCCGTACGCGTACCAAGTCCAGCGATGCGAGTTGGAGCGCGGTCCCGGGAGCCGAGTCCTCTTTTCTGGGACCTAAAAAGCCCCGGGAGAAGGAGGCTATTCCCCTGCGGGGTCAGTCCCGACCAGGGGGGCCGACAGACTCTCGTAGCCACCCGGGTCACGCCGATACCGATTGAGTCGCCCAACATGCAATGTCTCCCCGGGGGGAATCGCGCCACGATGCGGTTTGGCGTAGAACGCCCTTTCACATCGGTTTTATGTACATGGTAGGAGCGTATACAGCAAAAAGAAATAACCCAAAAAGCTCTTCGTCTAAATGCCATGATACGCTCATCAACCGTGTCCCTGCTACCGCGGGCTGAATCACTGGAGAGGGGCTAGGCAAACCCCCCTGGAGGTGGTGACCATCGCTGCGGCCGACCAGTAGTGGGTGTAACCACCCACACTGATCGTGCCCTACCGGGGTCTTCTCACCTCTGAGAGGGCACCCACCCAACCCCCATCGCTTAAATTCCCGCTAGCAGAGAAACCGCTCATCCGGGGCCCAAGGCCCATTTTCCAAGCGCCTACCCGGAAACACGCCTGGGGTTTAACCGGGGGTGGCCTCCGGGACGCCACCTCTGCGCCCCCCCCCCAAACACGCCCCAGAAAAAGGGGGCGGAAAGGCGTGGGCCCGCCTTCCACCTGTGGGTTCCCGGGGGGCTTTCCCCCAACAATTTCATGGGGGGTTGGCCCCTCCCGGGGCGCAGGGGGGACGAGAAAATCTCGTCCCAACCCCTGCACCCCGACATTGCCCTCCCGGGGGACCCACGCCCGCCTTATTTGCTGGGTGGGAGGGACAACCCCCCCTCCCCCCACTTTAAACCCCATTCATCTTTTACTTCCCCAAGGGTCTTCGGGGGGGAGGGGGGACTGGCAAGGCCCCCCTCCCCCGAGCCGCCCCTTTTCCCGGGGTGGCTAGGGGCGGGAGTTGGTACGGAGCCAAGCGTGCCCACCGCCGGTGGGCCTAACTCCGTACCTCGGGGCCCCTCCTGCTGCTCCGAGACCCCCCAAAATTTACCGGGGCCGCAAGGTACCCAGTTACCCATGGGTGGCCACGAGGAGGACTGCAAAAGTCTTAATGATGGGAGCTGTGCCCCCTGGCAGGGGGACTTATGGGAAACTGCTCCCTTTTTCGCACTGGGCTACCAGGGGGGGAAGCTGAAACCGAGAAGGCAGCACATTTAACCTATCTAGGCTACCACACCATCGCTTCACATCACCATGCACTGAAGCACCCACCCATATATATATATATATATATAATATATAATATTATATATATATATATATTATAAATTATATTATTATAATATATAACACACAACATATATACAATTTTAATAAAATACATATAAATATATATATTATATTAATATTTTTTAATATATATATATATATATATATATATATATATATAATTATATAATATATATATATATAATATAATTATTATATTATTTAATATATATATATATATATTAATTTATATGTATATGAATTAAATATATGTATATTGTAGGTGTGTGTATATATATTTTAATTATATAATATATAAAATATATATATATATAATATATATATTATATATATTATATATATATAGGGGTGGTGCTTCATGCAGGTGATGTAACGATGGGTGGTAGCCTAGTGTTTAAGTGCTTGCATCCTTCTCGCTTGCGCTTCCACCCCGGGCTACCCATGCAAAAAGGGACAGTTTCCCGCTAAGTCCCCCCTGCCGGGGTCACAGCCCTCCATCTTTAAAGACTTCTGCAGTGCCCCCTCGGGGCCACCCAGGGGAAACTGGGTACCTTGCGGCCCGGGCAAATTGTGGGGTCCGGGCAGCGGGAGCCCAAGGTACGGGGTTATGGCCCCCCGGGGGTGGACACCTCTGGCTCCGTACCCCCTCCCCGCCCCCCAGCCACCCTGGGGCAAAGGGGCGGCTCGGGGGGTGGGCCTTGCCCGTCCCCCTCCCCCCAAAAGACCCCCTTTGGGAAAGTCACAGATGAATGGTAATGCTGGGGGGGGGTGTTTTCCCCCCCCCAGCAAGTAAGGCGGGCTTGGGTCCCGCGGGAGGGCAAAAGTCGGGGGGCAGGATTGGGACGGAGTTTTTTCTCCCCCTGCGCCCCGGCAGGCCCAACCACCATGAGCTTGTGGGGGAAAGCCCTCGGGAACCCCCCAGGTGGATAGGCGGTCCCCCCAGCCTGCCGCCCCCCTTTACTGGGCTGTGTTGGGGGGGGCGCAGAGGGGGGCGTGCACCCGGGGTGACCCCCCGAGGCTTAAACCCCAGCGTCCCCTTTTCCCGGGGGGGCGCTTTGGGAAAATCCGGCCCTTTCGGGAGGATACGGTTACCTCTGCTATCGCGGGAATTGAAGCGACTGGGAGTTGAGGGGGCTGCCCTCTCAGAGGTGAAAGACCTGGTGCGGCACGATCAGTGTGGGTGGGGTTTCCCTACTATGTGGCCGCAGCGTGGTCCCACCTCCAGGGGGGTCCATAGCCATCTCCTCGACTTCACCCGCGTATCGGGTACACCGTTGATAGCGTACATGGATTGAGATGAAGCATGCTTTTGGGTTTATTTCTTATTGCTGTATCGCTCCCACCCTGTACAAAAACCGATGTGAAAAAGGCTTCTACGCCAAAATCGCATCTGTGGCAACATTGCCCCCGGCGAGACTTCGCATTGTTCTGGGGGCTTCATGCGGTATCCGGCTGTGACCGAGCTGGCTACGGATGTCCCCGTCGGCCCCCCTGGCTCGGGGGCTGATCCCCCAGCGAAATAGCCTCCCTTTTCCGGGACTTTGCTAGTCCCCGAAAAAGAGGATCTCTGGGTCCTGGGACCAGCGCTCCAACTCGCATCGCTGGGCTTGGGACGCGATACGGGTCAGTGGCCAAGGAATCGACCAATTTTTGTCACACCGATGGAGGGTCCTCCAGAACGCAGGTTTACGGGGTCTGATTCTGTGGCACCCCCATAGGGTGCTTTTGGCTACCCTGCGGGCCCTTCAAACTCCCCCTCCCTCCATGCCACCCTGGTGTTTTTCCTTTGGGCAACTAAAGGGGAGGAGTGTGCCCTGGGTTCGCCACGGCAGTCTCTGCCATTCTCAGAAACCCAACCGACGGGTCCCTTTTTCTCTGTGGGTCCTTTAAGCGCGTAAAACTCGAACGTCAGGGGCCTTGGGGGCGCCCGGCAAGGGAGAAAACATCTCCCTGGGGACATTAGAGGCCACTGACATGTCCCCAAGGCCGGGTGAATGGGGAAACAAGTCTTTTCGCCGTTTTCCCTGGTGCGTAGGGGTCGGGCCTGCGAGAAGGGCAAGGAACAGTTTTTCAGGAAACTTGGAGGAGGTCGAAGCCTTTCTTGGTAAAAGACCTTCGCCCTGCCTACCGCCCGGAAAACTGAACCCCAACCCTCCTCACAGATGAGCAGTCCGACAGCGATGGACGGGTCATCTCAGATCAGGGTTGGGGGGTTTTGAAAGTTTTGGCGAGTATTTTGAAAAATTGTCCAGGTGGATCCTCCAACAGTTACTTGGATGCAAGCGATGTCTCATGCCGTGCCGGACCCCCCAAGCGAGGAAACCCCCTACCCTAACAGAGGGTTTGGCGGGGATTTTCCCAAACTGAAGAGGGGAAGCTGCGGGATATGTGAATCCCTGCTAACTGCTAAAGGCTGGGGGTGAACCATGGGTC
Source organism: Penaeus monodon (assembly GCF_015228065.2). NCBI lineage: Eukaryota > Metazoa > Arthropoda > Malacostraca > Decapoda > Penaeidae > Penaeus > Penaeus monodon. The sequence goes on from NW_023639077.1 coordinate 7,414, forward strand.
GGGCCTGCATACAGTCCTGCTGCCATTTGGCAGTCTGGTACCATTTTCCCCCCGACCTGCTGGGCGTGGGCTCCTCTCTGGAGGGGAAGGGGGTCGATGGGGCTGTACAAATACCGTGGGTACCTGCTCAGCATACCAGGGAAAGGGTTTTCGCTCACATTCTTCTGAAAAGGATCCGCAAACCCCCTCTGAAACCAGAGACCGGAGCATCTGATTACTCCTGCAAGTCCACAATAGACCGTATACTAGGTTCGAATAATTGTGGAACGCCGTCTGAGTTTTTGGGCTGGGGTCTTGCAGCCTACATCACCTCAAGAAGGGGTTTGCTGGTGCTCGGGAAACGCTATGGGGGATCCTGAGGCTAGGGAATTTCCACACAGATTATTGGGCCCATAGCAAACCCCTATCTGGGACTGAAAATGCTGTAAAATGTGGTGGGGGTATGTCGAATTCTTCCTGTTAAATTTGGGGTGAGGCAAGGCTGTGTCCTTGCCCCACACTTTTTCAACCTTGTTGGCTGGATAATGGCAGGCTACTAGCCAAAGTCAGGCGGGAAACTAGGGATATTTTAAAGGGCTCGGACCTTGACTTTGCCGACGATGTTTTCCATCCTATCTGAGTCCTTGGATCACTTGGGCGCTCTGATCATTTACAATGAGGCAAACCCCCAGGCTTAGAGGTCTCCTGGACCAAAACCAAGTTCGGGTTTGGGGGCCGTTGGGGAACCCTTCAGTCATCCATGCTTGTGGGGAGGAGTTGAAAATCACAGAAGTTTTCATACCCTTGGGGCGAGTCCATATCCTGGGTTTCAGACAGGAAGTCATAGACGGATTGTCTGGCAACAGGACCATGAAATCGATCAACAGGGCGTTTGGAGAGCGGTACCTATGCAAAAGGACCACTGCGTTCTTTAAGGGCCCTTTATACTTCCTTTTTTCTCTATGGGAAACGAAACTGGGCCTATCCAGTGCCTTGGAGCTCGCCTTGAGCCTTTTGTAACAAGTCCCTTCGCCGGGGTCATGGGTACAGTGGCAGGGGCCCCTGTCCAAACCGGGGGTTACAGTGAGACCGGGATGGGGCCCGTTACTTGCATAATCCGGACGCCAAATCAGGCTATATGGCACCTAGCTCCCTCCCTGGGACCCTCCCCAGGTTTCTCTCTGCGAGACAACCCCGGGTGGAGGAACCCGTGGACGTCTGGAGATCTGGCTTGGGGGCTCGCGAGCCTGTGTGAGGACAGAGATGGGCCGTGTGCCTGCCTGGAACCCCTCGAGGGGTCCTCGTGGGTGGGAAACGAAGGGGGGATGCGGGCCTGCGCCCCCGTCGGGGTTAGCCCCTTTATGATGAGATGATGAATATATATATATAATAAAATAAAAGTATATAATATATATATATATATATATATATATATATATATATATTATATATATATATTTATATATATTATATATTTCATAATTTTATGTGTTGTGGTGTTTGGTGGTGTGTGTGTGTGTGGTGTGTGTGTGTGGTGTGGTGGTGTGTGTGGTGTGTGTGTGTGTGTGTGTGTATGCATGCATGTGCGTGTTATGTATCCACTTCTCATATCTCCCTTGTCTGACCAAATGTTCAAGTACCAGACAGCTTGCTGGGTTTCCCCGCCAATTAGGTCAAAAATTGGAAATTATGTATGTATTTAAAGTTAGATATATTTTTCGTTTTTATTATTCATATGACAAATTTTCTATACTCTCGAATTTGTCTTCATTAATCACATATTCTACTTATATTTTTATAATTGCAATATTTTGTTCTTTTTGCAAAGCTTCGAGACAAGAAATTTTCCACAGCTGAAACATTTTTCTTCACCTACCAGTATGATATTTTTTTTATTCTCTGATCAATTAATCATACCCCTTTAAAAATCTTTATATCTTTGTTGGAAAAGGGTTACATCTTTTTTTTTTTCCTAACTGGTAATTTCATACCCCGTAAAAGCATTCTCTGCTAAAAAAAAGAAAAAAAACTTTAATCCTGAATCCCGTAGACAAATTAAATGTTACTGTAACCTCATGCCAAGATTTTAAAATATACATCATACTATGGGAATATTTATTTTCAGAAATCGTATACCAGACATACTGCAATTTTTTGGAATAAAATGTTGATTACTAGCCAAGGGACAAGAATCTATATTTCATACTATTATAAGCTGGACGAGTCTCATTACCTTTCAAAAATTTGGAGTTACCAAAATTAAGGTAATTAACTTTAAATTGCCAACTGTTAGTCTAAAAAATAATAAAAATTAATTCCTTATGCTTGTAAAACAAATGCATTTTTCTGGGAAAATGAAGTATCTCTAGAGATATAACTCTTGTTATAAATTGTCTTTTTCACAGGGCTAAACTTTAGCTTTTAAAAAGTTTTGGCCTTCATGGAGCAACAACTTTTTATATCACTAACTTTTTCATTAACATATATATTAACTGTTTTTACCCCAATGGTTTAAGAGCTTGTGTTTGCTCGTGTACAGGGCACTCTACCACGAGCATAACTTTGAATGTCATCCTGAGTCTCTAACCTAATCCCGTTTCTTCTCTCTCTCTCTCTCTCTCTCTCTCTCTCTCTCTCACACACACACACACACACCCCACACACACACACACACACAAAAACACACACACACACACACACACACACACACACACACACACACACACAACACACCACAACCACCACCCACACACACTCCACACTCACACACTCCACACTCACACACCAAAACACTCACACACACACTCACTCATCCGCACTCACTCACTCACTCACTCACTCACTCACTCACCTCACTCACTCCCTCACTCACTCACTCACTCCCCCACTCACTCACTCACTCCTCACTCACTCACTCACTCACCCACACACACACACACACACACACACCACACCCCACAAATTGAAAAGGAATATATGATGTACTCAAGTTCATTTCATGGTAAACAAAGGTAAACTCTCTCTCTCTCTGTGGAGGGGTAAGGGGTGAAGTAAGGACGGGGATATGGAGGACAAGGGTAGGGCCACAGAGGGGAAATTGTGATGTAGACCCTGCATGAAAGTGTTGCTTTTTGGGTAAGGGTGCAGCATAGTCTAGCTGATTTACTGATTGGCAGAAGAGGATGGTGAGTGGAGCTATAGAATTTCTAAGCAATATGCAGTCCCAAAAAAAAGAATAGACAGAATATGGGGATCACTCAAGCAGCAAATAAAAAAAAATGGAATTATGGCATCACAGTATATTCTACTGGCACTTCATAAGCCCAAACTGGCATCAAGTATAAACGTGCTAGGGAAAACTTTATTTTGAGTCGGTTTGAAAACAAATTGTGGGTATAATTTCATATACTATATACCTAATAAGCTCTATTATCTATTAAATATCTGAATATATATAATAAAGGTACTATATTAAAGGTACTCTTACTACAGAAAAAAAAGGGAAAATTGGTTTTAATCTTTCTATTTTATTTGAAACAAAAAATACTGGTATGAAAAAAAAATTACATGTCATAATGAAAATAAAGAAAACAGTTTATGGATTCAAAATTTGATAAACAGTAGCTTTATACTAATCTTGAAATATTAACAAAATTATTCTGTCTTTTAGCAAAATTAAGCTTCCCTTATTTCATTTTTTAGATGGTTTCTTCAAGGCATTCACAACAATAATAGACACTGGCTCAAGAATGAAACACATCTTTCGAGAAAAGCATGCCTCCATATCACCAGGATTTGATCTGTAAAAAACAAAAAACAAAACAAACAAAAACAACAACAACACACGTTCAAGCTCCTGGTGTATTGTAGCCACTTAAAAAGCTATTCCTTTATATCTTCACCTCAACATGAATAAGAAATATTTTGATATATACTGATGGAAAACAAACAAACAAAAAAAAAAAAACATAAATCCATGCATTTTATCTTTCAAAGAAGAATACTGAGAAGGAAACATGTTGCTAAGAATTTAATCTTTAGAAAGAAAGGAACAATCTATTACTCTTTCTTTTCATACATAGGTTATATCCAAGTAGTAAGCAAATTTGTTTCATTGTTGAACTCTGCTACTTCAGTCTGAATTTAATTTGTTTCTTAACCTGACATCTTCACAATTAGTTTGTCTCATTTACCTTCTTAAGGGTATGCAATGGAGGGTGGCAGAGGGCCTGCTAACTGTATGTCATAGGGTGGTAACTTTAATCCCATTATTATTTTCTCTTCACTTCTCCATTCATCATTGAATCATCTGCTGTCTGCTTCTGTTTCATATGGAGGCAATATGTGGCATGCCTGATTTAAAATAAATCTCTCTCATCATATAGACATACCTAGGTGGTCTCTGCTTTATGACATTGCAGTTTCAAGATTAACAAACCCTAAAACTAATATTAATCATATTTTGAAATCATAGACCATTCTTTCAAATACATGTATGAGCATAAATAAACAATTGTAGCATCAAAATATGAATAAATAAAGAAAGAAAGAAAAAAGAAAAAAAAAATCAAGTGGTATGGGGTTTCTTTTGTTGTGACAGAAATTCATCGAAAAAGGGATAGACTTTGAAATCATTTATCTTTTCACCCTTATGGTTGTAACAGAACATCTTGAGGCAACGATGGCACACATGGGCAACTGCTATGGCAGTCGGGTTCATCCAACACAATCCAGCTGAAAGCAAAGATGAAAATTGATGTCTCCCTTTCAGGGTCTGCTGTTAGTGTTTGGCAATCAATATGATACAAATTAATATGGGAAAAAATACTTTGGAAATTCTGCACTTTCATTGTATTAGGGCTATTACAAACAAATATGCATCTAGCATTAAGTAGTTTCATAGAGATTTTCAAAGCAAACTATTTTTTATAATAACTAAAACTGTCTGATTTATCCTGATTCACCAGATTCATATCATTATCACTATACAATATCATTATTACCCTAG
>NW_023639079.1:0-12399 GCF_015228065.2 Penaeus monodon
AAAAACCCCCCCCAAAAAAAAAAAAAAAAAAACCCCCCCCAACCCCCAAAACCCCCAAAAAAAACCAAAAAAAAAAAACAAAAAAACCAACCCCCCAAAAACCCCCAAACCCAAAAAAAAAAAAAAAAACACCCCCCCACACCCCCCCAAAAAAAAAAACACCCCAAAAAAAAAAAAAAAAACCCCAAAACCCCAAAAAAACCCCCCAAAAAAAACCCCCCCCCCCCCCCAAAAAAAAAAAAAAGACAAAAAAAGGGGGTTTTTTTTTTTTTTTTTTTTTTCTTTCCTTTTTTTGGGGCCCCCCTTTTTTTAAAAAAAAAAGGTTTTTTTTTTTGGGTTTTTTTTGGGGCCCCATTTTTTGGGGGGTTTTTTCCCCCCCCGGGCCCCCCGGGCCCCCTTTGGCCCGGGTTTTTTCGGGGGCCCCGGGGGCCCCCCCCAAAAAAAAAAACCCCCCCAAAAAAAACCCCCCCTTCCCCTTTTCCCCCGGGGGGGGGGGGGGGGGTTTAAAGGGTTTGGGGGGCTTCCCCCCCAAAAAAAAAACCCAGGGGGGGGGGTTTTTTTTTTTAAAAAAAAATTTTAAAAAAAAAAAAAAAAAAAAAAATTTTTTTTTTTAAAAAAAAAGGGCCTTAAAAAAGGGGAAAAAAAAAATTGGGGGAAAAAAAAAAAAAAAAAAAAATTCCCAAAGCCCCAAGGGGGAATTCCCTTTTTTTTTTTTTTTTGTCCCTTTTTCCCCTTTTTTTTTTTGGGGGGGGGTTTTGGGGGTTTTTTTTCCTCCCCCCTTTTTGGTTGTTTTCCCCCTTTTTTTTTGGGGGGGGGGGGGGGGGGTTTTTTTTTTCCCTTTTGGGGAAAAACCCCCCCCCTTTTTTTTTCCTGGGGGAAACCTAGGGGTTTTTTTTTTTGGGGGAAAAAAAAGGGGGGTTTTGGGGGGGGGGGGGGGGGCCCTTTTTTTTTTTTTTTGGTTTTGGGGTTTTCCCCTTTTTTGCCCTTTTTGGTTTACCCTTTTTTGATTTTTCCCCCAAAAATTTCCCCCCCAGATTTTTTCCCCCAAAAATTTTTTTTTGTGGGGGGTTTTTTTTTGGGGGGGGGGGGGCCAAACCCCCGGCCTTTTTTTGGGGGGGGGGGCCCCCTTTCCCCCCTTTTTTTTTTTCCCCCCCCCCCCCAAAAAGGGGCCCCCCCCCAAAAAAAAAAATTAAAAATTAAAAAAAAGGGGGGAAAAAAACCCCCAAACCCCGGGGGGGGGGGAAAAAAAAACCCCGGGGAAAAAGTTCCTCCCAGGTTTTTCCTTTTTTTATTTTTAAAAACAAAAAAAAAAAAATTTTTTTTTTTTTTTAAAAAAAAACCCCAATTTTTTTTAGGGAAAAAAATTTTTTTTTAAAATTTTTTTTTTTTTTTTTTTGGGGTTTTTTTTTTTTTTAACCCTCCCACCCCCTTTTGGTGGGGTTAAGGCCCCTTCCCGGGTTTTTTTTTTTTTCCGGGGGGGGTTTCCCCCCTTTTTTTTTTTTTTTTTCTAAAAAATTTTTTTTTCTTTAAAATTTTTTTTTAAATAATTTTTTTAAAAAATTTTTTTTTTTTTGGGGGTTTTTTTTTGGGGGTTTTTTTCCCCCCCCGTTTTTTTTTTTTTTTTTTTGTTTTTTTTTTTTTTTTTTTTTTTTTTTTTTTTTTTATTTAAAAAAAAAACCTTTTTTTAAAAAAAAAATTTTTTTAAAAACCCCAAAAAAAAAAAAAAAAAATTTTGGGGGGGGGGTTTTTTTTTTTTTTTGGGTTTTTTTACCCCCCGGGGGGGAAAAATGGGGTTTTTTGTTTTTTAAAAAACCCCGGGGGGGGGGTTTTTTGGGGAAAAAAACCCCCCAAAAAAAATTTTGGGGGGGGAAAATTTTTAAAAAAAACCCCCCCAATTTTTTCCGTTTTTCCCCCCCCAAAAAAAACCCCCAAAAAAAAAAAAAAAAAAAATCCCCTTTAAATTTTGGGGGAAAAAACCAGTGTTTTAAAAAAAATTTTTTTGGTTTGGGGGGAAAAAAAAAAAATTTTTTTGGGGGCTTTTTTTCCCCCCAAAAAAAAAAACCTTGGGTTTTTTTTTTTTAAAAAAACCCCCCCCCCCAAAATTTTAAAAGGGGGGGTTTTTTAAATTAAAAACCCAAAAAAAAAAGGGAACCCCCTTTTTTTTTTTTCCGGGGGGGGTTTTTTTTTCCCCCCCCCCGGGGGGGGGGGGAAAAAAAAAAAAAAAAAAACCAAAAAAAAAAAAAACCCCCCCCCCCCCCCTTTTTTCCCCCCCCAAAAAAAAAACTTCCCCCCAAAAATTTCGGGGGGAAAATTCCTTTTTTAATTTTTTTTCCCCCCCCTTAAAAAAAAATTCCCCCCAAAACCCCCCCCAAAAACCCCCCCCAAAAACCCTTTTTTTCCCATTTTAAAAAACCCCCCCTTTTTTTTTCCGGGGAAAAAACCCAAAAACCCCCCCCTACCTTTTTTTTTGGGGGGGGGAAAAAAAAAAAAAAAAACTTTTTGGGGGGGGAAAAAAAAAAAACCCCCAAAAAAAAAAGGGGGGAAAAAAAAATTTTTTTTTTTTCCCCCGGTTTTTTAAAAAAACCCCTTTTAAAAATTTTTAAAAAAGGGTTTTTTTAAATAAAATTTCCCGGGTTTAAAAAAATTTTTTTAAAAATTTTCCCCCAGGGAAAAAGGGGTTTCCCGGGTTTTAAAAAAAGGGGGGGCCCCCCCCAAATTTTTTTGGGTTTTTAAAAAAACCCCTTTTTTTTGGGGGGGGAAAAAAAAAAAAAAAAAAACCCCCCCCCTTTTTTTAAAATTTTTCAAAAAAGGGGGGAAAAAAAAACCCCTTTAATTTTCCCCCAAAAAAGGTTTTGGGGGGCCCAAACCCCCAAAAATTTTTTTTGGGGGCAAAATTTTTTGGGGGGGGGGAAAAATTTTTTTTTTTAAAAAAAGGGGGGGGGATTTTTTTTCCCCAAGGGGGGGCCCCCCCCCCGGCGCTCCGGAAAAAACGGGGTTTTGCCCCCGGCCCCCCCCCTTTTCCCCCCCCCGGGGGGGGGAAAAAAAACCCCCCCCCCCCGGGGGGGGGGGTAAAAACCCCCCCCGGGAAAATTCCCCCCCCCCCAAAAAAAAGCCCGGGCCCCCGGGGAAAAAAAGGGGGGGGCCCTTTGGAAACCGGGGGGTTTTAAAACCCCCCTTTTGGGGGGGTTAAAAGGGGGGGGGAAAAAAACCGGGGGGTGGGCCCGTTTTGGGGGTCCCCGGGGGGGCCCCCCCCAAAACCCCCCCCTTTTTTTAAAAAGGGGGGGGGGAAAAACCCCCCCCCCCGGGGGGGGTTTTGGGGAAAAAAGGGGGGGCCCCCCCTTTTTGGGGGGGGTTTTAAAAAAAAATTTTTTTTTGGGGGTTTTTCTCCCGGGGGGGGGGTTTTTTTTAGGGGGGTTTTCCCCTTCCCCCCCCCAAAGGGGTTTTTCCGGGGGGATTTCCCTTTCCCGGGGGGAAAAAAGGGGTTTTCCCCCGGGGGGGGGAAAAAAAATTTTCCCCGGGACTCCCCCCCCGGGGGGGAAAAACCCCGTTTGGGGGAAAACCCCCCCCCCCTTTTTTTGGGGGGGAAAAAAAGGGCCCCCAAAAAAAAGGGTTTTTTCGGGAAAAAGGGGGCCCAAAAAAAAAAAAAGGGGGGGGTTTTTTTTACGGAAGGGGGCCCTAAAAAAAAAACCCCTTGGGGTTTTGGGGTTTTCCCCCCCCCCAGGGGGGCCCCCCAAAAAAAAACCCCCCCCCCTTTTTTGGGGGGGGCGGGATTTTCCCCCGGGGGGGTTTTTTCCCCCAACCCCCGGGGGGGAATTTTTCCCCCCCCCCCGGGGGGGGCCCGGGCGGGGGGGGCCCCCCCACCCTTCAGGGGGGGGGGGGGGGGGGGGGGGGGGGGCGGGGGGGGGGGGGTTTTTTTGCCCCGGGGTTTTTGGGGGGGGGGGGGCCCCCCAAAAAAGGGGCCCCAGGGGGGTGTGGCCCCCCCCCAAAAAAAAAAAAAAAACCCCAAAAACCAAAAAAAAACCCCCCCAAAAAGGGGGGGGGGGGTTTTTTTTTTTTTTTTTTTTTTGGGGGGGGGGGGCAAAAAGCCCCCGGGGGGGAAAAGGGGGGGCCCCCCGGGGGAAAAGTTTTTGGGGGGGGGGGGGGGGCCCCTTTTTTTTTTTGGGGTTTTTAAAAAAAAAACCCCCTTTTTGGGGGGGGAAAAAGGGGGGGGGGGAAAAAAAAAGGGGTTAAACCCCCTTTTTAAAAATTTTTTTAAAAAAACCCCCCCGGGGCCCCCCCAAAAAAAAAATTTTTGGGGAAAATTTTTTGGGGGGCCCCCCGGGGCCTGGGGGAAAAAAAAAAAAAATTTTTTTGATTTTTTTTTGGGCCCGGGGGGAAAAATTTTGGGGTTTTTTTTTTTTAAAAAAAACCCCCGGGGGAAAAACCCCCCCCCTTTTTTCCCCTTTGGGGGGTTTAAAAATTTGGGGGAAAAACCCCCCCCCCCGGGGGCCCTTTTGGGGGGGGGGGGGGCCCCCGGGGGGGGGGGCCCCCCCCCGGGGGAAAAACCCCCCCCGGGGGGGGGGTTTTGGGGTTTTTGAAGGCGGGGGGGGGAAAGGGGGGGGGGAAAAAGAAAAGGGGGGGGGGGTTTTTGGGGGACCCCCTTTCTTGGGGGGCCTTTTTGGGGAAATTTTTGGGGGGAAAAAAAAAAAAAAGGGGGGGGGGGAACCCGGGGGGTTTTTTTGGGGGGGGGGGGGGGGAAGGTTTTTTTTCCCTTTTTTTTCCCCAAAATTTTTTTTTTCTAACCAAAAAAAACCCGGGGGGGAAAAACCCCGGGGGGGTCCCCGGGGGGGGGGGTTTTTACCTTTGGGAATGGCCCCCTTTTGGGGGGCCCCCCTTTGGTTTTTTTGGGGGGGGGGAAAACCCGGGGGCCTTTTTTTGGGGGGGTTTTTTTTTCCCCCAAAACCCGGGTTTTTTAAAAAAAAGGGGGGTTTTTAAAAAAACCCCCCGGGGGGGGGGGGTTTTTTTTTTTGGGAGGGTTTTTAAAAAACCCGGAAAAAATTTTTTTTTTTTCCCCCCCCCAAAAAACCCCCGGGGGGGGGGGTTAAAAACCCAAAAATTTTTTTTTTCCCCGGGGGGGGGTGGCCCCCGGGGGTTTTTTTTTTTAAAAGGGGGGGAAAAAATCCCAAAACAGGGGGGGCGGGGGGGCCCCCCCCGGGGGAAAAAAACCGGGGGGCCCCAAAGAAAAAGGGGTTTTACCTTTTCAAATTTTTCCCCGGGGCCCCCTTTTCGGGGGGGGTTTTTTTGGGGGTTTTCCCCGGGGTTTGGGGAAAAAAAAAAAAAAGGGGGGCCCCCCTTTTTTTTTTTTTTTTTTGGGGGGGGGGGGGGAAAAAAAAAAAGGGGGGTTTTTCCCCCCGGGGGGGGGGGTTTTTTCCCCCCGGGGGGGGGTTTTTTTTTTCCCCCCCGCCCCTTTGGGGGTTTTTTTGGGGGGGGGGGGGGGGGGGAAAAAAAGTTTTTTTGGGGGGGGGGCCCCCCCCTTTTTTTTGGGGGGGGGGGGGGGGAAAAACCCCCCCCCCCCGGGGGGGTGCCCTTTTCCCTTTTTTTGGGGGGGGTTTTTTTTTGGGGGCCCCCCCGGGGGAAAAAATTTTTTTTTTTTTTGGGGGGGGGTTTTTTTTGGGGGAAAAAACCCCCGGGGGGGGGGAAGTTTTTTTTCCCCGGGGGGCGTTTTTTCCCCCTTCCCCCCCTTTCCCCCCTTTTTTTTTTTTTTTTGGGGGGGGGGGCCCCCCCCCGGGGGGGGGGTTTTTTTTTTTTTTAAAATGGGGGGGAAAAAAAAAAAATTAAAAAAACCCCCAAAATTTAAAAAAGGGCCCCCCGGGGGTTTTTTCCGAAAAAAATTTTTTTTTTTTTTAAAAAAAAAAAAAACCCCCCCCGCCAAAACCCCCCCCCCTTCGGGCCCGGGGGGGGGGTTTTTTTTTTTTTTGGGGCCCCCCAAATTTTCCCCGGGGGGGTTTTTTTGAACCCCCCTTTAAAAGTCAAAAAACGGGTAAAAAAAAAAAAAAAAAAAAAAATTTTTACCCCAAAAAGGGGGGGGAAAAGGCCCCCCCCTGGGTTTTTTTAAAAAAGGGGGGGGGGAAAAAAAACCCCCTTGGGGGGCCCCTTTTTTTGGGGCCGGGGGGGGAAAAAAAAAAAAAAAGGGAAAAAAAAAATTTTGAAAAAAAAAGGGGAAAAAAAAACCGGGGGAAAGGGGCCCCCCCCAAAAAAAACCCCCCCTTTTAAAAGGTTTTTTGGGCCCCCCCCCCTTTTTTTTTTTTTTGGGGGGGGGGGAAAAAAAATAAAAAAAAGGTTTTTTAAAATTTTTTTTTCCCAAAAAAAAAAAAAAACCCCCCCCCCCAAAAAAAAAATCCCCCCCGGGGGAAAAAACCCCCTTGGGGGAAAAAAAACCCCGGGGGGGGCCCCTTTCCCTTCCAATTTTGGGGGGGTCCCTAAAGGGAAAAAACCCCCCTTGGGATTCGGTTAAAAAAAAGGGGGGTTTGGGGGGGCCCCTACCCCCCCTTTTTCCTTAACCCGGGGGGGTTTTTTTTCCCCCCCCCCCTTTTTTCCCCGGGGGGGGGTTTTCCCCCCCAAAATTTTTTGGGGAAAAAATTTCCCCGGGGCCCCTTTTTGGGGGCCCCTTTTTTAAAAAAAACCGGGCTTTCCCCCCCGGGCCCCAAAAAGGGGGGCCCGGGGGGGCCCCCCCCCGGGGGGTTTTCCCCCCCTTTTTTTCCCCGGGGGGAAAAAAAAAAAAAAGGGGGGGGGGGGTTTTTTTTCGGGAAAAATTTTTTTTTCCCCCCCGGGGGTTTTTCCCCCCCCCCAAAAAAAAAAAGGGGGGGGGGGGTTTTTTTTTTTTGGGGGGGGGCCCCCGGGGGCCCCCCCCCCCCTTTTTTGGGGGCCAAAAAACTTTTGGGGGTTTTTGGCCCCCCAAAACCCTTTTTTTTTGGGCTTTTCCCCCCGGGGGGCCCCCCCCGGGGGGGGAAAAACCCCAAAACCTTTTTTTTTTTTTCCCCCCCCCGGGTTTTGGGGGGGGGTTTTTAACCCCCCCCCCTTTTTAAAAAATTTTTTGGGGGGAAAAAAAATTTTTTTTCCCTTTTTGGGGCTTGGTTTTCCCCCCCCCCCCCCCCCCCCCTTTTTTTTTCCCCCAAAAAAAAAGCCCCCCCCCCAAAAGGGGCCCCCCCCCCCCCCGGGGGGGGGGCCCAAACCCTTTTTTGGGGGGGGGGAAAAAAAAGGTTTTTGGGGGGGGGTTTTTTTTTTAAAAGGGGGGGGGGGAAAGGGTTTTTTTTTTAAAAAAGGTTTTTTGGGGGGGGGAAAAATTTTTTTTTTGGGGGGGTTTTAAAAATTTTTTCCCCCCCCCCAACCGGTTTTGGGGGAATTTTCCCCCCCTTTTTTTTGGGGGGGGAAAAAGGTATTTTTTGGGGGTTTTTTCCCCCCCCAAAAAAAAAAAAAATGGGGGGGCCCTTTTTCCCCCCCGTTTCCCCCCCGGGGGGGGGGGTTTTTTTTGGGGGGGGGCCCCAAAAAAAAAAACCAGGGGGGGTTTTTTCCCGGGGAAAAAAAGGGGGGCCCGGCCCCCCCCCCGGGGGGGGGATCGGGGGCCCAAGGGGGAAAAAAGGGGGTTTTTTTCCCCCCCCCCCCCCGGGGGGGGGCCCCCGGGGGGGGGGGGGCCCCCCGGGGGGAAAAAATTTTGGGGGGGGCATTTTAGGGGGGGGGGGGAAACCCCCCCAAAAAAAAAATTTTTTTTTTTTTAAAAAAAATTTTTTGGGGGGAAAAAAAAAATTTTTTTTTTTTTAAAAAAACCCTTTTCCCCTTGGGGGGGAAATTTTTTTCCCCCCCAAAAAAAAAACCCCGGGGGGTTTTTCAAAAATTTTTGGGGGGTTTTTTTTTGGGGGGGGGGGGGAAAAAAACCCCCGGGGTTTTTTGGGGGGGAGGGGGAATTTTTTAAAAACCCCCCCCGGGGGGGGCCCCCCCCCCAAAAAAAATTTTTTTTTTTTCCCCCCCCGGGGGGGGTTTTTTTTTTTCCCCCCCCCCGGGGGGGGTTTTTGGGGGGGGGGCCCCTAAAACCCCAAAAAAAATTTTTTTTGGGGGGGGTTTTTTAAAAAAAACCCCCCCTTTTTCCCCCCCCCCCCTTTTAATTTTGTTTTTTTTGGGGGGCCCCCAAAACCGGGGTTTTTTTTAAAAAAAAACCTTTTCCCCTTAACAAAAAAAAAACCCGGGGCCCCCCGGGGGCCCCCCGAGGGGGTTTGGGGGGGGCCCGTTTTCCGGGTTTTTTGGGGAAAAAAAAAAAAAACTCGGGGGACCCGTGGGGCTTATGTGGGTTGGAAGGGAGGGGAACCGCATTTTCAAAAATGGGGCAGGGGGAAAAGGGGGTCCACTTCTGCAACCCCCAATAAAAAAAATTTAAGGGGGCATTTTCGGGGTTAAAGTTGGGGGGAAAATTTTCGGTTTTCCCCCCTGGGGGGGGAAAGGGGGGAACTTTCCCCGGTTTTGGGGGGGACGGGGCAACTTTTCCCCTCCTGGGGACCCGGGAAAGGGCCTTGGGGGGACCATGGGACCTTTTACAAAGAATTCCGGTGGCAGATGGGACCTGGTTGGAATTTTCTGGGAAATCTTCGGGGGGGCCCGTTCATGGGTGGGGGTAGGGGGGGAAGAGCCATGGGGGGGGAAACCCCTGGGGTCTGGAACTGGGGGGGGACCGGAGGTAAAATTGGGGCCAAAAGGCCCACTCTTCCTTTATCTTTTCCCGCTTCGCCATTATTCTTTCTTTTTTTTCAGAGGGCCCCAGGGGCGGGATTGCCATGCTTGTTCCCCTTGGTCAATTTCCAGTCTTTCCTGTAAAAAAAAAAAACCCCTGTATGGGCTTGGAATTTCCTAAAAACGCTTAAAGCCCGTTTCTTTTTTTTCAGGGGGCGGCCTTTTTTCGAGAGCCCTTGCCTTCACTTGGCCGTGGGGGAAAAAAAACCGGGGATTAGGTCTTGGGGGGACGGATTAGTTCAAAACCCGATAAAAAAAAAAAACAACCACATTTACTAAATCCCGTTCTTTCCCCAGCTAAAATCTAAAACAAAATTCATTTTTCAGGGGCCCTGTTTTTTCCTTTCCTTTTCTAAAAATCTATTTTTTTTTACTTTTTCAGGAATCACCTTCCAGGGTGGGGAAACGGGCCAAAGCAGGGGGGCCCAGCCAGGGCCAGTTTTCTGGTCCTTGTGGGAGTGAATTTCTGCTGGATAAGCTTACCAACCCGCCTTTGAAAAAAACCACCGCGGGATTCTTTGTTTTCTCACCTCTCTGGGGGACAGGGGTTTCAACACCTTTCGTTTCGGTCAATTGTCCTGGGAAACATCTGCAAGGGGGGAACCCTGTTTGCAGATGAGGAAAAAATAAATTCAAAATTTTTAAGTTTTGGGGGCCAAAGGTTTTATTTTCGTTTTTTTAGGGGGGACCTTCCAGTCCCGAGGGGGGGTCCTAGGAGCGATTAAAAAAAAAAGGACCCCGATCCGGGGACAAGTGGGTTCCCCGGGAAGCTGGAGGTCGGTTTTTACGCTCTTTCCCCCATGGGACGGGGAAAAAAAAAAGTAGAGAGGTGGTTTTTTTGTACAGGGACCTGTAGGGAATCTATTTTTTTTTTTCTACGGGGGGAGTTATTCTTGTTAAAAAAAATAGCACCCCTTTTTTTCTATTTTTCCGGTCTCTCCAATATCTTTTCTTTCTTAACCTATTTTCCTAGTAGTATAGTACAAAAAAAACACCAAGAGATTTTTGGTGGGCCTCCACAGGCCGCCTTGGGGCCGCCTTATACATTTTAAAAAACCCAACCTGTTTTATTTGTTTTACTTGGTATTTTTTTTGCATTTTTTGTTTGTGTATCTCTGCCAAAGGGAAATTGGGAGGGTTTCCAAAAAACACAAGGCTTCAGGCGTGGCTTTCCCATTTTTTTTTTGTTTTCTTTTATTTTTTTTGTTCTTGTTGGTTCTTTTTATTTTTTTGTGTTTTCTTGTGTTACTTAATTCTTTAAGGGTGTTCCTTTATTTTACGGTTCTAGTCTTAAAGGTCATCGTTTTTTACTAATTAATTAATTCGTCGAGGTGGTTTCTTTCTACTTAGCTTTCTCAGGGGGCACAAACGGGGGGGGGACCCCTTCCAGAAAGCTGTTTCCAGGGGAACCGAAAAAACCCATGGGAACTTGTTCAATCGCCCTCCATGGAGGTCTTCTCTCTTTTTGGGGGAGTAAAGGCTTTGATGATTCCTTTTTTTACAGGTCGCACTGGAGGGAAAAAAAGCTTGTACTGTTACATATGGGAGGAATGTTAACAATTTCTCCCTCGGGGGGGACCGCCCACTTAATTAAATTGTTAAAAGGCCAGGAAATCCCTTCACCTGGATCCTCTCATTGCAGTAAAAACATAAGGGTTTTGTGTGTCCAAACTTTTCATGCACTTGGTAATGCAGTGTGGGAGTTAGGAAAAAAAAAACCAACCACCGGGGCCCAAAAGAAAAAAAAAAAACCAGGTATGTCTAATTACCACTTCTTTGGTGTCCGGCAGGGGGGGGACCGGGGGGACGGCTTCGAGGGGCTTTCCAAGGGGGGTTCCGCCCCCCTTCGGGGTTCTGAGGGGGGGATTCCGTTTCGCCCCAGGCTCTCTTTTTTTAACCCACAGGGTGTTTTGGTGCCAAAAGTTGGACACAAAAAACGAAAACCAAAGCTGGATCTTCCGCACTTAGTGTTGGGGGGGGGCGCATTTTCCCATGATTTTGGCCCCCGCCTTTCCGGATTGTTTCCCGTTAACTGGTGTTGGGGCGGGGGGCGCATTTCCTCCTGATGGGCCCCCGGCCTTTTCCGATTGTTTTTCCGCACTGGGTTTTGGGCGGGGGGCGGCATTTTCCTCCTGGATTTGGCCCACCGCCTTCCCGATTTGTTCTCCGTTTTTACTGGGTGGTTGGCGGGGGGGGGGCATTTTCCTGATTTTGCCCCCCCGCCCTTTCCGGATTTTTCCGCCAACTGGTGGTGGGGGGCGCATCTCTTCCTGGATTGCCCCCGGCCTTTCCGGATGTTTCCGTTAACTGGTGTGGCGGGCCGGGCATTCCTCCTTGATTGCCCCCCCGCCTTCCGGATGTTCCGCCCACTTGGGTTGGTGCGGGCGCATCTTCCCCGAATTTTGCCCCCCGGCCTTTTCCGATGTTTTTCCCGTTTAACTGTGGCGGGCGGGGGGGCGGCATTCCCCCAATGATGGCCCCCCCCGCCTTTCCGATGTTGTTCCGTTAACTGGCGGTGGGCGGGGGCGGGCGCATCCTCTCCTGGATGTGGCCCCCCGCTTTTTTCGTGTTCCGTTAACTGGGCGTTGCGGGGGCCGCAAATTTCCCTTTTCCTTGATTTTCCACCCCGGGCCTTCCGAAAGGAATTTTCCGCACATGGGGCGGGGCGGGCGGTTTCCCCGTTGATTTGCAAACCCCCGCTTTCTGGGGGGACGGTTTCTACCACTGGGTTGTTTTTTGGGTTTTGTTAACCGGCCTTTTCCGATGTTTTTCCCGTTTACGGGGAGGCGGGCGGGCGCCGCCCCACATTTTTGCGCCCACCCCGCCTGAGGGATAAGATCCTGGGCCGAAAGGATGATGGGGGCCCTGGAGGGATGTTTTCCCCGGGGGGGAACGTGATGGGTTCTTTGGCCCTCTTTGGCCAATTGGCGGTTCAGGGCCGAACTTTTTGGCTTCTGGGTTTTTTAACCTTTCCGGGGGCACTTCTTTGCTTTCTGTCTTCTCGGAAATCGTTAACCTCGGGGAGGAGGATGGAAAACGGAGTTAACCTCGGCAGGGGGGACAACAAACCTGTTATTTAAGGGGAAGTTCCTCTCCTGCGGATTAACTTCGTTTCTTTTCCCCGGTCCCCTTTCTTAGGCGGGGGGACCCAACTGGCCCGGGGGAAAAGTGGTTTTTAGTGTTAGTACGGCTGCGCAACTCGCGGTCTTACGGTCGAATCTCCGGGGGGGGGGACTGGACATCGTCCCTCGGGACGGGCCGAGTGGTTTTGAGGGGGGGCGGGTTCTTTAACCATGCCCCATTGCTGGCCTTTTTTTACCACGGAAAATTAAAAAAGGGGGGACGGGGGGAAACTCTTCCAAAGCTGCCATGGGGGGGACTTGGGGGGGGTTTGAAGGGGACGTCCCGGGCTTCCGGCTTTCCACCAAAAAACGGGGGGGGGGGGCCAGTGTTGAGAAAATATTATGAACATGGTTAGAAAAAAAATAAAAAAACCAAAAAACAAAACGGGAAAAACGTATTTTTAAAAACCAAAGGGGCTCGTTAACTTGGGGATGGGTTGGAAGTCTCCGGAAAAAAAAAAAAAAAGGATTTATTTTAATTTCCAAAGGTCCCATACAACCAAATGTTTACATTTAAAAA
>NW_023639081.1:0-5000 GCF_015228065.2 Penaeus monodon
AAAAAATATAATAGAAAATATATAAAATATATAAAAAAAAAAAAAAAAAAGATAAAAAAAAAAAAAAAAATTTTTAAAAAATTTTAAAAAAAATTTAAAAAAAAATAAAAAAAATAAAATAAAAGAAAATAAAAAAAATATAAAAATAAATAAAATATAAAAAAAAATATATATAAAAATATTAAAAAAAAAAAAGAAAAAAAATATATATATAAATATAAAATAATAATAGCTAAAATACGTAACACATACAAACATACCCCAAAAAAACACCACCCCCCAACCACACACAAACACACACCAACACCACACACACCCACACACACACACCCACACACCACACACCCACCACAACCCCACATACCCCCCCAAACACATACCACACCACCACCACACACACACTCCAACACCCCAACAACAAAAACACACACACACCACACACACACACACACCAATTTTAAATAAATTTAATAATAATATAATATTTATAATTAATAATATTAATTACATTAATATATAAATATAATAAAAATTTTAATAAAATTTTTATAATAATATATTTTTAATATATACTTTATATAATATAATAATTTTATTATATAATATATATATATATATATATATATATATCTTTTTAAAAACAAAAACATATAAATTATAGATAATAAGCACCATACCACACACAATACACACACACACACACACACACACACACACATACACACACACCCACACCACACACACATGAAAGAGCCGGAATGATGGGCCTACAAGAGTAGGTAGGTGGCGAGTTGGGTGAAGGTAGACGCCCAAAGTAAGACCCTTTTATTATATATTATGATGGAGTACGGCTGCGCCAAGGAGGAGGTGTTGCCCCTTTGGCTCCCGCAGGGGTCTCCCCTCCCCATCTCCTACATGGTCTAAAGGGGGGGCATAGACACGTGCTAACATAGACAATCTTTTGGTGAGAAGGTCTTTTTAACAAGCATGCTCTGTGGAAGGGGGTAGACAACACAACATTGGATGTCTAGTGTGGCAACGAGAGAAAACAACAGGGAAAGCAAGGACCATTATTGTATGTTGTGTGTGTGGGAATATGGCATGTTAAATAATAAAATTCGCAAGTCAGTAGAATATAACAGATAAATAGAAAACTTTCATCCATTCAGCAACATCACATATATAAAAAGGGGGTTCACACACACACATACAAGCACACAAACAACGCACAACACACAACACACACACATACACACACACACCCCACTCGCAACCCCCACACACACACACACAACACACACACACACACACCAAAAAACATATATATATATATATTATATATATATAATAATTATATTATATATAATATTATATGTGGTTGTGTGTTGGTGTGGTAGTGTGTGGGTGTGTGGGGTGTGGGTGTGTGTTATACAATAGTGATATAAAATAAATATATATATATAATATAATATATATAAACAACACACACACACACACACACACACATACAGCACACACACCACAACACACAACACCACACACACCCCAAAAAACCCCGCACACACACACACACACACAACAAAAATTTTTTTAAAATAATAAATAAAAATATTTTATATATAAATATATATATATAAATTTTATTAAGTACTAGGGGTACCACACAACACACAACCCCACACACACCGTACACACACACACACACACACACACACACACACACACCCCCCCACACATACAACACACAACACACCACACACACAAACACACACACACACACACACACACATAATATAATAAAATAATAAATAATATAAAATACATAAAATTTTCATGTATATTATATTTTAATATTATATATATATTATTATAATATTATATTTTAAAATATTTATATACAACACACACACACACACAAACACACACACACACACACCACACACACACACCACACACACACCACACCCACACAACCCCAAATACACACATATAAACCACAAACCACACACACAATTTTTTCTGAAAAAAATGAAGTTGAAGTTAAGAGAAGAAAATGCAGACGAACAAACAGGTTTCGCCCCGGAAAAGGTACCAAAAAAACTCTAAATCGGGAAAATTGAAATAGTTTAAAAAAAGAGAACATCAAAAGCCTATACCTGGTTTTATCGAATCAAAAACTTTTTTATACGTTTATCACGATATCCTCGGAATAACATCGATAGAAATTTCCAAAACACATCACCCAAATAATTAAAGCCCTGTATGACCAACAAAAAGCAGGTGTAAGACCACTAGGGGTCAACAAAATGTTCGAGTCAAACCTAGATGTCCGCAGGTTGCATCTGAAAGCAATTATGAGAGGTGCCTCTAGAATTTTGAAGGAAAAACTGTTGGAGGATACAAAATATCAAATCTAAGATACGCCGATGATATAGTTTTAATTGCAGCAGTATCATTGAACTACAAAAACTACTAGATAAAGTTAGAGAAGCAAGCGAAAAGGCTGGTTTGTTTCTTAAATGCCAAGCAAACTAAGATCATGAAGATTCGAAGAAACGGCAATGTATATAATAATGGGAGTGGTTGTGGAAAATGTGAAAGAGTTCACTATCTTGGAGCTGCTTTTTACTAATACATATGATGATTCACCCCCCCCCGGAGATAAAAAGAAGAATTGCCATTGCCAAAAAACGACCCAGTTGCTCTCAATAAACATAGGAAAGACCGAAGCAGTACCTTAGGACAAAGCTGAGGTTATTGAACTGAATTAGTTTTCCAATTGCGTCATATGGCTATGAGTGTTGGGTGCTGAAGAAGATAGACAAGAAAAAGTCGATAGTTTGAAATGTGGTTGGTTCCCAGACAAGTACTACGTATCAACTGGACAGGAAAAGAAAACGAATCATGAAGTGCTGAGAACAATAGATTGTAAGACCGGCTGTTGGACATCTTGAACAAAAGGAACACTAAAGTTTATTGGTCATGTGATGAGAAGTAAAAGTATTGAGAAAAAAACTGCTGACAGGGATGGTGATAGGAAACAGAGGAAGAGGCAAACCAAAGACAAGACTGAGCGACAACATAAAAAGATATTTGCGGGCTGCGATGGTACAAAGTGGAAAGAAATGCGCAAGTTTGAGTTGAGTGGCGAAGTATGGTGAGAGGTCTACGGCTGCTAAAACATGAGCATACCTTTATTGATGAGATTTGTATATGTATACACACACACACATGTAAATATATAAAAAATTACATGTATATATATGTATATGTACACACACACACACCCCACACACACACACACACACACACACACACACACACACACACACATATATATAATATATTATATATAATATATATATATATATATATATATATACATATATGTATTTTACATGTTGTAGGCCGCGTTGGCCGAGTGGTAAAAGCATCGGACTAAAGGGACTGGCACGACGGCAATATGAGTTTCGAGGGTTCGAGTCACCGGCCGGCGCGTTGTTCCCTTGGGGAAGGAACTTCACCTCGATTGCCTACCCAGCCCCCTGGGTGGCCAAGCCAGCCCAAGTCAGTGTGGTCCCAAGCCCGGTAAAATAGAGAGAAAGATTACCTAAAAGGTAAAAACCGGCACTCTCCGTGGAAAGGAACTGGGGACCCTATGTATGAAAAAAATTTTGCATTTTTTTCCCGGCTTTCGGAGTTTTTCCGTTTATAAGGCACTTTTTATTTCTCCTGTTGTGTTGCTAGGTACATCTCTAGTTTACCGCATTCGCTTCTATCCATGGCTTGTTCATTTGAGTTGTAATGTTCCCGTAAAAGTCTTCCACTACTCTTATGATTTCATTCTTATTATATGTCACTTCTCCATCAGGTTTCTTTATTGTATACAATTTTATTTCTCCTTATTTCCAAGTCTCCTTTTAGCTGTTTTCATGCTAGACCGAGATCACTGTTCATTTACCTTTGATTATTGAATTTCCGTACATCTTCCCTCTTCTTTTTATTTATAGTCTTTGTTAGTTCAGCTAATTCTATTTTGTCCCTGTTTGACGATATTTTCATGACCTTACGTTTTTGTATAAGCTCTTTGATTTCTACCGAGAACTAGCCGGAATTAGCATCTAGTGCAGGTATCTTTATTAGCTCTTTGAACTGTTTGTTGATTTGGTCAATGATGAGATCTTCGTCAGTGAGAAGTGAATATCTGTTTTGGACGCTAAGGTTAAATTCTGTCGATCTGGTTTTCAAGTTAGCTAAATTTGGCTGCGGTTTTCATATGAGTTTACTCCTTTCCCTTCTGAGGTGTAATTTAATTAGACTTCTGACCCTTCTATGGTCGCTGCCAACATTTACTCTATTAACAACTTCCACATTTTTTACTATATCCCACCTGTTTGAAATTATGGAGTGATTTCCTTTTTGATGTCAGATAGCTACTTCCATGTCCACTTCTGCTCTAGTCTTTTTCGAAGAATGTATTCACGATTTTGAGTGATCGAGCCTCCACAAAATCAATTAGCATTTGTCCCCTCTCATTCCTAGTGCCTACTCCGTGATTCCCTATTACAGTTTCTACTACTGTCTTTTTACCTATTTTGCCGCTAAAATCTCCCATAATTATTGTGAAATGGGTTTTTACTCTCTCGCTGGTTAAATGAACATCTTCATAGAAGCTCTCTATTTCTTCAACACTGTGGCTTCAGGTTGGAGCATAGACTTGAACAATATTTAAGTTGTACCTATTGTTTAGCTTTATTGTTACTGAAGCCACTCTTTCGCTTATAGTATAGAATTCCACAATATTATTTACTAACGTTTGTGAACTAAGAGACCTACCCCTATTCTTGCTTGCTACCCTGGGGTAGAGCACGTAGAGCACATGTCCATCATTTAGTATCTTCTGTTCTTTCCTAGTCTTCTAACTTAATAGCGTCCTACAATATCCCATTTAATTAAAGAAAGTTCCTCAAGTAATGTTAGTTAGTCGGATTCAGTTCTGA